>NC_086451.1:156562932-156567932 GCF_028390025.1 Pseudophryne corroboree | reverse complement strand
ATCATCATCATCATCATCATCATCATTATGATATCTTCACCATTGTGACATCATCACTATTATGACATCATCAACATTAAGACATGCACACCATTATGACATTATCACTATTGTGACAACATTAACATTATGTCATCATCATCATCATCATCATCATCATTATGATATCTTCACCATTGTAACATTATCACTATTATGACATCATCAACATTAAGACTTGAACACCATTATGACATTATCACTTTTGTGACAACATTAACATTATGACATCATCATCATCATCATCATCATCATCATCATCATCATCATCATCATCATCATTATCATCATCATGCTATCTTCAACATTGTGATATCATCACTATTATGGCATCATCACCATTATGACATGAAAACCATTATGACAATATCACTATTGTGACAACATTATCATTATGACATCATCATCATCATCATGTTCATATTCATTATGATATCTTCACCATTGTGACATCATCACTATTATGACATCATCAACATTAAGACATGCACACCATTATGACATTATAACTATTGTGACAACATTAACATTATGTCATCATCATCATCATCATCATCATTATCATCATCATCATCATCATGATATCTCACCATTGTGACATCATCACTATTATGACATCATCAACATTAAGACATGAACACCATTATGACATTATCACTATTGTGACAACATTAACATTATGACATCATCATCATCATCATCATCATCATGATATATTCAACATTGTGATATCATCGCTATTATGACATCATCACCATTATGACATGAAAACCATTATGACATTATCACTTTTGTGACAACATTATAATTATGACATCATCATCATCATCATCATCATTATGATATCGTCACCATTGTGACATCATCACTATTATGACATCATCAACATTAAGACATGAACACCATTATGACATTATCACTATTGTGACAACATTAACATTATGACCTCATCATCACCATCATCATCATTATTATTATCATCATTATTATCATCATCATCATCATCATCATCATCATATCTACAACATTGTGATATCATCACTATTATGACATCATCACCATTATGACATGAAAACCATTATGACATCATCATCATCATCATCATCATCATCATCATCATCATCATCATCATCATCATCATATCTTCACCATTGTGACATCATCAATATCAAGAATTGAACACCATTATGACATTATCACTATTGTGACAACATTAACATTATTACATCATCATCATCATCATCATCATCATCATCATCATCATCATCATCATCATCATGATATCTTCACCATTGTGACATCTTCACCACTGTGACATCATCAATATTAAGACTTGAACACCATTATGACATTATCACTATTGTGACAACATTAACATTATTACATCATCATCATCATCATCATCATCATCATCATCATCATCATCATCATCATCATCATCATCATCATCATGATGATATCTTCACCATTGTGACATCATCACTGTTATGACATCATCAACATTAAGACATGAACACCATTATGACATCATCACTATTGTGACAACATTAACACTATGACATCATCATCATCATCATCATCATCATCATCATCATCATCATCATCATCATCATGATATCTTCAACATTGTGATATCATCACTAGTATGGCATCATCACCATTATGACATGAAAACCATTATGACATTATCACTATTGTGACAACATTATCATTATTACATCATCATCATCATCATCATCATCATCATCATCATCATCATCATCATCATCATCATTATGATATCTTCACCATTGTGACATCATCACTATTATGACATCATCAACATTAAGACATGCACACCATTATGACATTATAACTATTGTGACAACATTAACATTATGTCATCATCATCATCATCATCATCATCATCATCATTATTAGGATATCTTCACCATTGTGACTTCATCACTATTATGACATCATCAACATTAAGACATGAACACCATTATGACATTATCACTATTGTGACAACATTAACATTATGACCTCATCATCATCATCATCATCATCATCATCATCATGATATCTTCAACATTGTGATATCATCACTAGTATGGCATCATCACCATTATGACATGAAAACCATTATGACATTATCACTATTGTGACAACATTATCATTATGACATCATCATCATCATCATCATCATCATCATCATCATCATCATCATCATCATTATGATATCTTCACCATTGTGACATCATCACTATTATGACATCATCAACATTAAGACATGCACACCATTATGACATTATAACTATTGTGACAACATTAACATTATGTCGTCATCATCATCATCATCATCATCATTAGGATATCTTCACCATTGTGACTTCATCACTATTATGACATCATCAACATTCAGACATGAACACCATTATGACATTATCACTATTGTGACAACATTAACATTATGACATCATCATCATCATCATCATCATCATCATCATCATCATCATCATCATCATCATATCTTCAACATTGTGATATCATCACTATTATGACATCATCACCATTATGACATGAAAACCATTATGACATTATCACTATTGTGACAACATTATCATTATGACATCATCATCATCATCATCATCATCATCATCATCATCATCATCATTATGATATCTTCACCATTGTGACATCATCACTATTATGACATCATCAACATTAAGACATGCAAACCATTATGACATTATAACTATTGTGACAACATTAACATTATGACATCATCATCATCATCATCATCATCATCATCATCATCATGATATCTTCACCATTGTAACATTATCACTATTATGACATCATCAACATTAAGACATGAACACCATTATGACATTATCACTTTTGTGACAACATTAATATTATGACATCATCATCATCATAATCGTCATCATCATGGTATCTTCAACATTGTGATATCATCACTATTATGACATCATCACCATTATGACATGAAATCCATTATGACAATATCACTATTGTGACAACATTATCATTATGACATCATCATCATCATCATGATCGTATTCATTATGATATCTTCACCATTGTGACATCATCACTATTATGACATCATCAACATTAAGACATGCACACCATTATGACATTATAACTATTGTGACAACATTAACATTATGTCGTCATCATCATTAGGATATCTTCACCATTGTGACTTCATCACTATTATGACATCATCAACATTAAGACATGAACACCATTATGACATTATCACTATTGTGACAACATTAACATTATGACCTCATCATCATCATCATCATCATCATCATCATCATCATCATCATCATCATCATCATGATATCTTCAACATTGTGATATCATCACTAGTATGGCATCATCACCATTATGACATGAAAACCATTATGACATTATCACTATTGTGACAACATTATCATTATGACATCATCATCATCATCATCATCATCATGATATCTTCCCCATTGTGACATCATCACTATTATGACATCATCAACATTAAGACATGCACACCATTATGACATTATAACTATTGTGACAACATTAACATTATGTCATCATCATCATCATCATCATCATCATCATCATCATCATTAGGATATCTTCACCATTGTGACTTCATCACTATTATGATATCATCAACATTAAGACATGAACACCATTATGACATTATCACTATTGTGACAACATTAACATCATGACCTCATCATCATCATCATCATCATCATCATCATCATCATCATCATCATCATCTCTTCAACATTGTGATATCATCACTATTATGACATCATCACCATTATGACATGAAAACCATTATGACATTATCACTATTGTGACAACATTATCATTATGACATCATCATCATCATCATCATCATCATCATCATCATCATTATGATATCTTCACCATTGTGACATCATCACTATTATGACATCATCAACATTAAGACATGCACACCATTATGACATTATAACTATTGTGACAACATTAACATTATGACATCATCATCATCATCACCATCATCATCATCATCATCATCATCATCATCATCATCATCATCATCATAATGATATCTTCACCATTGTAACATTATCACTATTATGACATCATCAACATTAAGACATGAACACCATTATGACATTATCACTTTTGTGACAACATTAATATTATGACATCATCATCATCATCATCATCATCATCATCATCGTCATGATATCTTCAACATTGTGATATCATCACTATTATGACATAATCACCATTATGACATGAAAACCATTATGACATTATCACTTTTGTGACAACATTATCATTATGACATCATCATCATCATCATCATCATCATCATCATCATCATCATCATCATCATCATCATCATCATATCTTCACCATTGTGACATCATCAATATTAAGACTTGAACACCATTATGACATTATCACTATTGTGACAACATTAACATTATTACATCACCATCATCATCATCATCATCATCATCATCATCATCATCATCTTCATGATATCTTCACCATTTTGACATCTTCACCATTGTGACATCATCAACATTAAAACATGCACACCATTTTGACATTATCACTATTGTGACAACATTAACATTATGACCTCATCATCATCATCATCATCATCATCATCATCATCATGATATCTTCAACATTGTGATATCATCACTAGTATGGCATCATCACCATTATGACATGAAAACCATTATGACATTATCACTTTTGTGACATCATTATCATTATGATATCATCATCATCATCATCATCATCATCATCATCATCATCATCATTATGATATCTTCACCATTGTGACATCATCTCTATTATGACATCACCAACATTAAGACATGCACACCATTATGACATTATAACTACTGTGACAACATTAACATTATTACATCATCATCATCGTC
>NC_086451.1:156530432-156547932 GCF_028390025.1 Pseudophryne corroboree | reverse complement strand
TTGTGACAACATTAACATTATTACACCACCATCATCATCATCATCATCATCATCATCATCATCATCATCATCATCATCATCATGATATCTTCACCATTGTGACATCATCACTGTTATGACATCATCAACATTAAGACATGAACACCATTATGACATTATCACTATTGTGACAACATTAACATTATGACATCATCATCATCATCATCATCATCATCATCATCATCATGATATCTTCAACATTGTGATATCATCACTAGTATGGCATCATCACCATTATGACATGAAAACCATTATGACATTATCACTATTGTGACAACATTATCATTATTACATCATCATCATCATCATCATCATCATCATCATCATCATCATCATCATCATTATATCTTCACCATTGTGACATCATCACTATTATGACATCATCAACATTAAGACATGCACACCATTATGACATTATAACTATTGTGACAACATTAACATTATGTCATCATCATCATCATCATCATCATCATTAGGATATCTTCACCATTGTGACTTCATCACTATTATGACATCATCAACATTAAGACATGAACACCATTATGACATTATCACTATTGTGACAACATTAACATTATGACATCATCATCATCATCATCATCATCATCATCATCATCATCATCATCATGATATCTTCAACATTGTGATATCATCACTAGTATGGCATCATCACCATTATGACATGAAAACCATTATGACATTATCACTATTGTGACAACATTATCATTATGACATCATCATCATCATCATCATCATCATCATCATCATCATCATCATCATCATCATTATGATATCTTCACCATTGTGACATCATCACTATTATGACATCATCAACATTAAGACATGCACACCATTATGACATTATCACTATTGTGACAACATTAACATTATGTCATCATCATCATCATCATCATCATCATCATCATCATCATCATCATCATCACTATTATGACATCATCACTATTATGACATCATCAACATTAAGACATGAACACCATTATGACATTATCACTATTGTGACAACATTAACATTATGACATCATCATCATCATCATTATTATGATATCTTCACCATTGTGACATCATTACTATTATGACATCATCAACATTAAGACATGCACACCATTATTACATTATCACTATTGTGACAACATTAACATTATGACATCATCATCATCATCATCATCATCGTCATCATAATCATCATCATCATTGAGACATCATCACTATTATGACATCATCAACATTAAGACATGAACACCATTATGACATTATCACTATTGTGACAACATTAACATTATGACATCATCATCATCATCATTATGATATCTTCACCATTGTGACATCATCACTATTATGACATCATCAACATTAAGACATGCACACCATTATGACATTATCACTATTGTGACAACATTAACATTATGTCATCATCATCATCATCATCATCATCATCATCATCATCATCATCATCATCATCACTATTATGACATCATCACTATTATGACATCATCACTATTATGACATCATCAACATTAAGACTTGAACACCATTATGACATTATCACTTTTGTGACAACATTAACATTATGACATCATCATCATCATCATCATCATCATCATCATCATCATCATGCTATCTTCAACATTGTGATATCATCACTATTATGACATCATCACCATTATGACATGAAAACCATTATGACAATATCACTATTGTGACAACATTATCATTATGACATCATCATCATCATCATGTTCATATTCATTATGATATCTTCACCATTGTGACATCATCACTATTATGACATCATCAACATTAAGACATGAACACCATTATGACATTATCACTATTGTGACAACATTAACATTATGACATCATCATCATCATCATCATCATCATCATCATCATCATGATATATTCAACATTGTGATATCATCGCTATTATGACATCATCACCATTATGACATGAAAACCATTATGACATTATCACTTTTGTGACAACATTATAATTATGACATCATCATCATCATCATCATTATGATATCTTCACCATTGTGACATCATCACTATTATGACATCATCAACATTAAGACATGAACACCATTATGACATTATCACTATTGTGACAACATTAACATTATGACCTCATCATCACCATCATCAGCATTATTATCATCATTATCATCATCATCATCATCATCATCATCATCATCATCATCATCATCATCATATCTTCAACATTGTGATATCATCACTATTATGACATCATCACCATTATGACATGAAAACCATTATGACATCATCATCATCATCATCATCATCATCATCATCATCATCATCATATCTTCACCATTGTGACATCATCAATATCAAGACTTGAACACCATTATGACATTATCACTATTGTGACAACATTAACATTATTACATCATCATCATCATCATCATCATCATCATCATCATCATCATCATCATCATCATCATGATATCTTCACCATTGTGACATCTTCACCACTGTGACATCATCAATATTAAGACTTGAACACCATTATGACATTATCACTATTGTGACAACATTAACATTATTACACCACCATCATCATCATCATCATCATCATCATCATCATCATCATCATCATGATATCTTCACCATTGTGACATCATCACTGTTATGACATCATCAACATTAAGACATGAACACCATTATGACATTATCACTATTGTGACAACATTAACATTATGACATCATCATCATCATCATCATCATCATCATCATCATCATCATGATATCTTCAACATTGTGATATCATCACTAGTATGGCATCATCACCATTATGACATGAAAACCATTATGACATTATCACTATTGTGACAACATTATCATTATTACATCATCATCATCATCATCATCATCATCATCATCATCATCATCATCATCATTATATCTTCACCATTGTGACATCATCACTATTATGACATCATCAACATTAAGACATGCACACCATTATGACATTATAACTATTGTGACAACATTAACATTATGTCATCATCATCATCATCATCATCATTAGGATATCTTCACCATTGTGACTTCATCACTATTATGACATCATCAACATTAAGACATGAACACCATTATGACATTATCACTATTGTGACAACATTAACATTATGACATCATCATCATCATCATCATCATCATCATCATCATCATCATCATCATCATCATCATGATATCTTCAACATTGTGATATCATCACTAGTATGGCATCATCACCATTATGACATGAAAACCATTATGACATTATCACTATTGTGACAACATTATCATTATGACATCATCATCATCATCATCATCATCATCATCATCATCATCATCATCATCATCATTATGATATCTTCACCATTGTGACATCATCACTATTATGACATCATCAACATTAAGACATGCACACCATTATGACATTATCACTATTGTGACAACATTAACATTATGTCATCATCATCATCATCATCATCATCATCATCATCATCATCATCATCATCATCATCACTATTATGACATCATCACTATTATGACATCATCAACATTAAGACATGAACACCATTATGACATTATCACTATTGTGACAACATTAACATTATGACATCATCATCATCATCATTATTATGATATCTTCACCATTGTGACATCATTACTATTATGACATCATCAACATTAAGACATGCACACCATTATTACATTATCACTATTGTGACAACATTAACATTATGACATCATCATCATCATCATCATCGTCATCATAATCATCATCATCATTGAGACATCATCACTATTATGACATCATCAACATTAAGACATGAACACCATTATGACATTATCACTATTGTGACAACATTAACATTATGACATCATCATCATCATCATTATGATATCTTCACCATTGTGACATCATCACTATTATGACATCATCAACATTAAGACATGCACACCATTATGACATTATCACTATTGTGACAACATTAACATTATGTCATCATCATCATCATCATCATCATCATCATCATCATCATCACTATTATGACATCATCACTATTATGACATCATCACTATTATGACATCATCAACATTAAGACATGAACACCATTATGACATTATTACTATTGTGACAACATTAACATTATGACATCATCATCATCATCATCATCATCATCATCATCATCATGATATCTTCACCATTGTGACATAATTACTATTATGACATCATCAACATTAAGACATGCACACCATTATTACATTATCACTATTGTGACAACATTAACATTATGACATCATCATCATCATCATCATCATCATCGTCATCATAATCATCATCTTCATTGAGACATCATCACTATTATGACATCATCAACATTAAGACATGAACACCATTATTACATTATCACTATTGTGACAACATTAACATTATGACATCATCATCAACAACATCATCATCATCATTGTGACATCATCACTATTATGACATCATCACTATTATGACATCATCAACATTAAGACATGAACACCATTATGACATTATCACTATTGTGACAACATTAACATTATGACATCATCATCATCATCATCATCATCATCATCATCATTATCATCATCATCATTATGATATCTTCACCATTGTGACATCATCACTATTATGACATCATCAACATTAAGACATGCACACCATTATGACATTATCACTATTGTGACAACATTAACATTATGTCATCATCATCATCATCATCATCATCATCATCATCATCATTATGATATCTTCACCATTGTAACATTATCACTATTATGACATCATCAACATTAAGACTTGAACACCATTATGACATTATCACTTTTGTGACAACATTAACATTATGACATCATCATCATCATCATCATCATCATCATCATCATCATCATCATCATCATCATCATGCTATCTTCAACATTGTGATATCATCACTATTATGACATCATCACCATTATGACATGAAAACCATTATGACAATATCACTATTGTGACAACATTATCATTATGACATCATCATCATCATCATGTTCATATTCATTATGATATCTTCACCATTGTGACATCATCACTATTATGACATCATCAACATTAAGACATGCACACCATTATGACATTATAACTATTGTGACAACATTAACATTATGTCATCATCATCATCATCATCATCATCATCATCATCATCATCATCATGATATCTCACCATTGTGACATCATCACTATTATGACATCATCAACATTAAGACATGAACACCATTATGACATTATCACTATTGTGACAACATTAACATTATGACATCATCATCATCATCATCATCATCATGATATATTCAACATTGTGATATCATCGCTATTATGACATCATCACCATTATGACATGAAAACCATTATGACATTATCACTTTTGTGACAACATTATAATTATGACATCATCATCATCATCATCATCATCATCATCATTATGATATCGTCACCATTGTGACATCATCACTATTATGACATCATCAACATTAAGACATGAACACCATTATGACATTATCACTATTGTGACAACATTAACATTATGACCTCATCATCACCATCATCATCATTATTATCATCATTATTATCATCATCATCATCATCATCATCATCATCATCATCATATCTTCAACATTGTGATATCATCACTATTATGACATCATCACCATTATGACATGAAAACCATTATGACATCATCATCATCATCATCATCATCATCATCATCATCATCATCATCATCATCATCATCATCATCATCATATCTTCACCATTGTGACATCATCAATATCAAGACTTGAACACCATTATGACATTATCACTATTGTGACAACATTAACATTATTACATCATCATCATCATCATCATCATCATCATCATCATCATGATATCTTCACCATTGTGACATCTTCACCACTGTGACATCATCAATATTAAGACTTGAACACCATTATGACATTATCACTATTGTGACAACATTAACATTATTACATCATCATCATCATCATCATCATCATCATCATCATCATCATCATCATCATCATCATCATCATCATCATGATATCTTCACCATTGTGACATCATCACTGTTATGACATCATCAACATTAAGACATGAACACCATTATGACATCATCACTATTGTGACAACATTAACATTATGACATCATCATCATCATCATCATCATCATCATCATCATCATCATCATCATCATCATCATCATCATGATATCTTCAACATTGTGATATCATCACTAGTATGGCATCATCACCATTATGACATGAAAACCATTATGACATTATCACTATTGTGACAACATTATCATTATTACATCATCATCATCATCATCATCATCATCATCATCATCATCATCATCATCATCATTATGATATCTTCACCATTGTGACATCATCACTATTATGACATCATCAACATTAAGACATGCACACCATTATGACATTATAACTATTGTGACAACATTAACATTATGTCATCATCATCATCATCATCATCATCATCATCATCATCATTAGGATATCTTCACCATTGTGACTTCATCACTATTATGACATCATCAACATTAAGACATGAACACCATTATGACATTATCACTATTGTGACAACATTAACATTATGACCTCATCATCATCATCATCATCATCATCATCATCATCATCATCATCATGATATCTTCAACATTGTGATATCATCACTAGTATGGCATCATCACCATTATGACATGAAAACCATTATGACATTATCACTATTGTGACAACATTATCATTATGACATCATCATCATCATCATCATCATCATCATCATCATTATGATATCTTCACCATTGTGACATCATCACTATTATGACATCATCAACATTAAGACATGCACACCATTATGACATTATAACTATTGTGACAACATTAACATTATGTCATCATCATCATCATCATTAGGATATCTTCACGATTGTGACTTCATCACTATTATGACATCATCAACATTCAGACATGAACACCATTATGACATTATCACTATTGTGACAACATTAACATTATGACATCATCATCATCATCATCATCATCATCATCATCATCATCATCATCATATCTTCAACATTGTGATATCATCACTATTATGACATCATCACCATTATGACATGAAAACCATTATGACATTATCACTATTGTGACAACATTATCATTATGACATCATCATCATCATCATCATCATCATCATCATTATGATATCTTCACCATTGTGACATCATCACTATTATGACATCATCAACATTAAGACATGAACACCATTATTACATTATCACTATTGTGACAACATTAACATTATGACATCATCATCAACAACATCATCATCATCATCATTGTGACATCATCACTATTATGACATCATCACTATTATGACATCATCAACATTAAGACATGAACACCATTATGACATTATCACTATTGTGACAACATTAACATTATGACATCATCATCATCATCATCATCATCATCATCATCATCATCATCATCATTATGATATCTTCACCATTGTGACATCATCACTATTATGACATCATCAACATTAAGACATGCACACCATTATGACATTATCACTATTGTGACAACATTAACATTATGTCATCATCATCATCATCATCATCATCATCATCATCATCATCATCATCATGATATCTTCACCATTGTAACATTATCACTATTATGACATCATCAACATTAAGACTTGAACACCATTATGACATTATCACTTTTGTGACAACATTAACATTATGACATCATCATCATCATCATCATCATCATCATCATCATCATCATCATCATGCTATCTTCAACATTGTGATATCATCACTATTATGACATCATCACCATTATGACATGAAAACCATTATGACAATATCACTATTGTGACAACATTATCATTATGACATCATCATCATCATCATGTTCATATTCATTATGATATCTTCACCATTGTGACATCATCACTATTATGACATCATCAACATTAAGACATGAACACCATTATGACATTATCACTATTGTGACAACATTAACATTATGACATCATCATCATCATCATCATCATCATCATCATGATATATTCAACATTGTGATATCATCGCTATTATGACATCATCACCATTATGACATGAAAACCATTATGACATTATCACTATTGTGACAACATTAACATTATTACATCATCATCATCATCATCATCATCATCATCATCATCATCATGATATCTTCACCATTGTGACATCTTCACCACTGTGACATCATCAATATTAAGACTTGAACACCATTATGACATTATCACTATTGTGACAACATTAACATTATTACATCACCATCATCATCATCATCATCATCATCATCATCATCATCATCATCATCATCATCATCATCATCATGATATCTTCACCATTGTGACATCATCACTGTTATGACATCATCAACATTAAGACATGAACACCATTATGACATTATCACTATTGTGACAACAGTAACATTATGACATCATCATCATCATCATCATCATGATATCTTCAACATTGTGATATCATCACTAGTATGGCATCATCACCATTATGACATGAAAACCATTATGACATTATCACTATTGTGACAACATTATCATTATTACATCATCATCATCATCATCATCATCATCATCATCATCATCATCATCATCATCATCATTATATCTTCACCATTGTGACATCATCACTATTATGACATCATCAACATTAAGACATGAACACCATTATGACATTATCACTATTGTGACAACATTAACATTATGACATCATCATCATGATATCTTCAACATTGTGATATCATCACTAGTATGGCATCATCACCATTATGACATGAAAACCATTATGACATTATCACTGTTGTGACAACATTATCATTATGACATCATCATCATCATCATCATCATCATCATCATCATTATGATATCTTCACCATTGTGACATCATCACTATTATGACATCATCAACATTAAGACATGCACACCATTATGACATTATCACTATTGTGACAACATTAACATTATGTCATCATCATCATCATCATCATCATCATCATCATCATCATCATCATCACTATTATGACATCATCACTATTATGACATCATCAACATTAAGACATGAACACCATTATGACATTATCACTATTGTGACAACATTAACATTATGACATCATCATCATCATCATCATCATCATCATCATTATGATATCTTCACCATTGTGACATCATTACTATTATGACATCATCAACATTAAGACATGCACACCATTATTACATTATCACTATTGTGACAACATTAACATTATGACATCATCATCATCATCATCATCATCATCGTCATCATAATCATCATCATCATCATTGAGACATCATCACTATTATGACATCATCAACATTAAGACATGAACACCATTATTACATTATCACTATTGTGACAACATTAACATTATGACATCATCATCAACAACATCATCATCATCATCATCATTGTGACATCATCACTATTATGACATCATCAACATTAAGACATGAACACCATTATGACATTATCACTATTGTGACAACATTAACATTATGACATCATCATCATCATTATGATATCTTCACCATTGTGACATCATCACTATTATGACATCATCAACATTAAGACATGCACACCATTATGACATTATCACTATTGTGACAACATTAACATTATGTCATCATCATCATCATCATCATCATCATCATCATCATCATCATCATCATCACTATTATGACATCATCACTATTATGACATCATCACTATTATGACATCATCAACATTAAGACATGAACACCATTATGACATTATTACTATTGTGACAACATTAACATTATGACATCATCATCATCATCATCATCATCATCATCATGATATCTTCACCATTGTGACATAATTACTATTATGACATCATCAACATTAAGACATGCACACCATTATTACATTATCACTATTGTGACAACATTAACATTATGACATCATCATCATCATCATCATCGTCATCATAATCATCATCTTCATTGAGACATCATCACTATTATGACATCATCAACATTAAGACATGAACACCATTATTACATTATCACTATTGTGACAACATTAACATTATGACATCATCATCAACAACATCATCATCATCATTGTGACATCATCACTATTATGACATCATCACTATTATGACATCATCAACATTAAGACATGAACACCATTATGACATTATCACTATTGTGACAACATTAACATTATGACATCATCTTCATCATCATCATCATCATCATCATCATCATCATCATCATCATCATTATCATCATCATTATGATATCTTCACCATTGTGACATCATCACTATTATGACATCATCAACATTAAGACATGCACACCATTATGACATTATCACTATTGTGACAACATTAACATTATGTCATCATCATCATCATCATCATCATCATTATGATATCTTCACCATTGTAACATTATCACTATTATGACATCATCAACATTAAGACTTGAACACCATTATGACATTATCACTTTTGTGACAACATTAACATTATGACATCATCATCATCATCATCATCATCATCATCATCATCATGCTATCTTCAACATTGTGATATCATCACTATTATGACATCATCACCATTATGACATGAAAACCATTATGACAATATCACTATTGTGACAACATTATCATTATGACATCATCATCATCATCATCATCATCATCATCATCATCATCATCATCATCATCATCATCATCATCATCATTATATCTTCACCATTGTGACATCATCATCATCATCATCATCACTATTATGACATCATCACTATTATGACATCATCACTATTATGACATCATCAACATTAAGACATGAACACCATTATGACATTATTACTATTGTGACAACATTAACATTATGACATCATCATCATCATCATCATCATCATGATATATTCAACATTGTGATATCATCGCTATTATGACATCATCACCATTATGACATGAAAACCATTATGACATTATCACTTTTGTGACAACATTATAATTATGACATCATCATCATCATCATCATCATTATGATATCGTCACCATTGTGACATCATCACTATTATGACATCATCAACATTAAGACATGAACACCATTATGACATTATCACTATTGTGACAACATTAACATTATGACCTCATCATCACCATCATCATCATTATTATCATCATTATTATCATCATCATCATCATCATCATCATCATCATCATCATCATCATCATATCTTCAACATTGTGATATCATCACTATTATGACATCATCACCATTATGACATGAAAACCATTATGACATCATCATCATCATCATCATCATCATCATCATCATCATCATCATCATCATCATATCTTCACCATTGTGACATCATCAATATCAAGACTTGAACACCATTATGACATTATCACTATTGTGACAACATTAACATTATTACATCATCATCATCATCATCATCATCATCATCATCATCATGATATCTTCACCATTGTGACATCTTCACCACTGTGACATCATCAATATTAAGACTTGAACACCATTATGACATTATCACTATTGTGACAACATTAACATTATTACATCATCATCATCATCATCATCATCATCATCATCATCATCATCATGATATCTTCACCATTGTGACATCATCACTGTTATGACATCATCAACATTAAGACATGAACACCATTATGACATCATCACTATTGTGACAACATTAACATTATGACATCATCATCATCATCATCATCATCATCATCATCATCATCATCATCATCATCATCATGATATCTTCAACATTGTGATATCATCACTAGTATGGCATCATCACCATTATGACATGAAAACCATTATGACATTATCACTATTGTGACAACATTATCATTATTACATCATCATCATCATCATCATCATCATCATCATCATCATCATTATGATATCTTCACCATTGTGACATCATCACTATTATGACATCATCAACATTAAGACATGCACACCATTATGACATTATAACTATTGTGACAACATTAACATTATGTCATCATCATCATCATCATCATCATCATCATCATCATTAGGATATCTTCACCATTGTGACTTCATCACTATTATGACATCATCAACATTAAGACATGAACACCATTATGACATTATCACTATTGTGACAACATTAACATTATGACCTCATCATCATCATCATCATCATCATCATCATCATCATCATGATATCTTCAACATTGTGATATCATCACTAGTATGGCATCATCACCATTATGACATGAAAACCATTATGACATTATCACTATTGTGACAACATTATCATTATGACATCATCATCATCATCATCATCATCATCATCATCATCATTATGATATCTTCACCATTGTGACATCATCACTATTATGACATCATCAACATTAAGACATGCACACCATTATGACATTATAACTATTGTGACAACATTAACATTATGTCATCATCATCATCATCATTAGGATATCTTCACGATTGTGACTTCATCACTATTATGACATCATCAACATTCAGACATGAACACCATTATGACATTATCACTATTGTGACAACATTAACATTATGACATCATCATCATCATCATCATCATCATCATATCTTCAACATTGTGATATCATCACTATTATGACATCATCACCATTATGACATGAAAACCATTATGACATTATCACTATTGTGACAACATTATCATTATGACATCATCATCATCATCATCATCATCATCATCATCATCATCATCATTATGATATCTTCACCATTGTGACATCATCACTATTATGACATCATCAACATTAAGACATGAACACCATTATTACATTATCACTATTGTGACAACATTAACATTATGACATCATCATCAACAACATCATCATCATCATCATCATTGTGACATCATCACTATTATGACATCATCACTATTATGACATCATCAACATTAAGACATGAACACCATTATGACATTATCACTATTGTGACAACATTAACATTATGACATCATCATCATCATCATCATCATCATCATTATGATATCTTCACCATTGTGACATCATCACTATTATGACATCATCAACATTAAGACATGCACACCATTATGACATTATCACTATTGTGACAACATTAACATTATGTCATCATCATCATCATCATCATCATCATCATCATCTCATCATCATGATATCTTCACCATTGTAACATTATCACTATTATGACATCATCAACATTAAGACTTGAACACCATTATGACATTATCACTTTTGTGACAACATTAACATTATGACATCATCATCATCATCATCATCATCATCATCATCATCATCATCATCATCATCATGCTATCTTCAACATTGTGATATCATCACTATTATGACATCATCACCATTATGACATGAAAACCATTATGACAATATCACTATTGTGACAACATTATCATTATGACATCATCATCATCATCATCATCATCATGTTCATATTCATTATGATATCTTCACCATTGTGACATCATCACTATTATGACATCATCAACATTAAGACATGAACACCATTATGACATTATCACTATTGTGACAACATTAACATTATGACATCATCATCATCATCATCATCATCATCATCATCATCATCATCATCATCATCATGATATATTCAACATTGTGATATCATCGCTATTATGACATCATCACCATTATGACATGAAAACCATTATGACATTATCACTATTGTGACAACATTAACATTATTACATCATCATCATCATCATCATCATCATCATCATCATGATATCTTCACCATTGTGACATCTTCACCACTGTGACATCATCAATATTAAGACTTGAACACCATTATGACATTATCACTATTGTGACAACATTAACATTATTACATCACCATCATCATCATCATCATCATCATCATCATCATCATCATGATATCTTCACCATTGTGACATCATCACTGTTATGACATCATCAACATTAAGACATGAACACCATTATGACATTATCACTATTGTGACAACAGTAACATTATGACATCATCATCATCATCATCATCATGATATCTTCAACATTGTGATATCATCACTAGTATGGCATCATCACCATTATGACATGAAAACCATTATGACATTATCACTATTGTGACAACATTATCATTATTACATCATCATCATCATCATCATCATCATCATCATCATCATCATCATCATCATCATTATATCTTCACCATTGTGACATCATCACTATTATGACATCATCAACATTAAGACATGAACACCATTATGACATTATCACTATTGTGACAACATTAACATTATGACATCATCATCATCATCATCATCATCATCATGATATCTTCAACATTGTGATATCATCACTAGTATGGCATCATCACCATTATGACATGAAAACCATTATGACATTATCACTGTTGTGACAACATTATCATTATGACATCATCATCATCATCATCATCATCATCATCATCATCATTATGATATCTTCACCATTGTGACATCATCACTATTATGACATCATCAACATTAAGACATGCACACCATTATGACATTATCACTATTGTGACAACATTAACATTATGTCATCATCATCATCATCATCATCATCATCATCATCATCACTATTATGACATCATCACTATTATGACATCATCAACATTAAGACATGAACACCATTATGACATTATCACTATTGTGACAACATTAACATTATGACATCATCATCATCATCATCATCATCATCATCATCATTATGATATCTTCACCATTGTGACATCATTACTATTATGACATCATCAACATTAAGACATGCACACCATTATTACATTATCACTATTGTGACAACATTAACATTATGACATCATCATCATCATCATCATCATCATCGTCATCATAATCATCATCATCATCATTGAGACATCATCACTATTATGACATCATCAACATTAAGACATGAACACCATTATTACATTATCACTATTGTGACAACATTAACATTATGACATCATCATCAACAACATCATCATCATCATCATTGTGACATCATCACTATTATGACATCATCAACATTAAGACATGAACACCATTATGACATTATCACTATTGTGACAACATTAACATGATGACATCATCATCATCATTATGATATCTTCACCATTGTGACATCATCACTATTATGACATCATCAACATTAAGACATGCACACCATTATGACATTATCACTATTGTGACAACATTAACATTATGTCATCATCATCATCATCATCATCATCATCATCATCATCATCATCATCATCATCATCATCACTATTATGACATCATCACTATTATGACATCATCACTATTATGACATCATCAACATTAAGACATGAACACCATTATGACATTATTACTATTGTGACAACATTAACATTATGACATCATCATCATCATCATCATCATCATCATCATGATATCTTCACCATTGTGACATAATTACTATTATGACATCATCAACATTAAGACATGCACACCATTATTACATTATCACTATTGTGACAACATTAACATTATGACATCATCATCATCATCATCATCGTCATCATAATCATCATCTTCATTGAGACATCATCACTATTATGACATCATCAACATTAAGACATGAACACCATTATTACATTATCACTATTGTGACAACATTAACATTATGACATCATCATCAACAACATCATCATCATCATTGTGACATCATCACTATTATGACATCATCACTATTATGACATCATCAACATTAAGACATGAACACCATTATGACATTATCACTATTGTGACAACATTAACATTATGACATCATCTTCATCATCATCATCATCATCATCATTATCATCATCATTATGATATCTTCACCATTGTGACATCATCACTATTATGACATCATCAACATTAAGACATGCACACCATTATGACATTATCACTATTGTGACAACATTAACATTATGTCATCATCATCATCATCATCATCATCATCATCATCATCATCATTATGATATCTTCACCATTGTAACATTATCACTATTATGACATCATCAACATTAAGACTTGAACACCATTATGACATTATCACTTTTGTGACAACATTAACATTATGACATCATCATCATCATCATCATCATCATCATCATCATCATCATCATCATCATCATCATCATGCTATCTTCAACATTGTGATATCATCACTATTATGACATCATCACCATTATGACATGAAAACCATTATGACAATATCACTATTGTGACAACATTATCATTATGACATCATCATCATCATGTTCATATTCATTATGATATCTTCACCATTGTGACATCATCACTATTATGACATCATCAACATTAAGACATGCACACCATTATGACATTATAACTATTGTGACAACATTAACATTATGTCATCATCATCATCATCATCATCATCATCATCATCATCATCATGATATCTCACCATTGTGACATCATCACTATTATGACATCATCAACATTAAGACATGAACACCATTATGACATTATCACTATTTTGACAACATTAACATTATGACATCATCATCATCATCATCATCATCATCATCATCATCATCATGATATATTCAACATTGTGATATCATCGCTATTATGACATCATCACCATTATGACATGAAAACCATTATGACATTATCACTTTTGTGACAACATTAACATTATGACCTCATCATCACCATCATCATCATTATTATCATCATTATTATCATCATCATCATCATCATCATCATCATCATCATCATCATCATCATATCTTCAACATTGTGATATCATCACTATTATGACATCATCACCATTATGACATGAAAACCATTATGACATCATCATCATCATCATCATCATCATCATCATCATTATCATATCTTCACCATTGTGACATCATCAATATCAAGACTTGAACACCATTATGACATTATCATTATTGTGACAACATTAACATTATTACATCATCATCATCATCATCATCATGATATCTTCACCATTGTGACATCTTCACCACTGTGACATCATCAATATTAAGACTTGAACACCATTATGACATTATCACTATTGTGACAACATTAACATTATTACATCATCATCATCATCATCATCATCATCATCATCATCATCATCATCATCATCATCATCATCATCATGATATCTTCACCATTGTGACATCATCA
>NC_086451.1:156497932-156505432 GCF_028390025.1 Pseudophryne corroboree | reverse complement strand
ACATTAAGACATGCACACCATTATTACATTATCACTATTGTGACAACATTAACATTATGACATCATCATCATCAACATCATCATCATCATCATCGTCATCATAGTCATCATCTTCATTGAGACATCATCACTATTATGACATCATCAACATTAAGACATGAACACAATTATTACATTATCACTATTGTGACAACATTAACATTATGACATCATCATCAACAACATCATCATCATCATTGTGACATCATCACTATTATGACATCATCACTATTATGACATCATCAACATTAAGACATGAACACCATTATGACATTATCACTATTGTGACAACATTAACATTATGACATCATCATCATCATCATCATCATCATCATCATCATTATCATCATCATTATGATATCTTCACCATTGTGACATCATCACTATTATGACATCATCAACATTAAGACATGCACACCATTATGACATTATCACTATTGTGACAACATTAACATTATGTCATCATCATCATCATCATCATCATCATTATGATATCTTCACCATTGTAACATTATCACTATTATGACATCATCAACATTAAGACTTGAACACCATTATGACATTATCACTTTTGTGACAACATTAACATTATGACATCATCATCATCATCATCATCATCATCATCATCATCATCATCATCATCATCATGCTATCTTCAACATTGTGATATCATCACTATTATGACATCATCACCATTATGACATGAAAACCATTATGACATTATCACTATTGTGACAACATTATCATTATGACATCATCATCATCATCATCATCATCATCATCATTATGATATCTTCACCATTGTGACATCATCACTATTATGACATCATCAACATTAAGACATGAACACCATTATTACATTATCACTATTGTGACAACATTAACATTATGACATCATCATCAACAACATCATCATCATCATTGTGACATCATCACTATTATGACATCATCACTATTATGACATCATCAACATTAAGACATGAACACCATTATGACATTATCACTATTGTGACAACATTAACATTATGACATCATCATCATCATCATCATCATCATCATTATGATATCTTCACCATTGTGACATCATCACTATTATGACATCATCAACATTAAGACATGCACACCATTATGACATTATCACTATTGTGACAACATTAACATTATGTCATCATCATCATCATCATCATCATCATCATCATGATATCTTCACCATTGTAACATTATCACTATTATGACATCATCAACATTAAGACTTGAACACCATTATGACATTATCACTTTTGTGACAACATTAACATTATGACATCATCATCATCATCATCATCATCATCATCATCATCATCATCATCATGCTATCTTCAACATTGTGATATCATCACTATTATGACATCATCACCATTATGACATGAAAACCATTATGACAATATCACTATTGTGACAACATTATCATTATGACATCATCATCATCATCATGTTCATATTCATTATGATATCTTCACCATTGTGACATCATCACTATTATGACATCATCAACATTAAGACATGAACACCATTATGACATTATCACTATTGTGACAACATTAACATTATGACCTCATCATCACCATCATCAACATTATTATCATCATTATTATCATCATCATCATCATCATCATCATCATCATAATATCTTCAACATTGTGATATCATCACTAGTATGACATCATCACCATTATGACATGAAAACCATTATGACATCATCATCATCATCATCATCATCATCATCATCATCATCATATCTTCACCATTGTGACATCATCAATATCAAGACTTGAACACCATTATGACATTATCACTATTGTGACAACATTAACATTATTACATCATCATCATCATCATCATCATCATCATGATATCTTCACCATTGTGACATCTTCACCACTGTGACATCATCAATATTAAGACTTGAACACCATTATGACATTATCACTATTGTGACAACATTAACATTATTACATCACCATCATCATCATCATCATCATCATCATCATCATCATCATCATCATCATCATCATCATCATGATATCTTCACCATTGTGACATCATCACTGTTATGACATCATCAACATTAAGACATGAACACCATTATGACATTATCACTATTGTGACAACATTAACATTATGACATCATCATCATCATCATCATGATCTCTTCAACATTGTGATGTCATCACTAGTATGGCATCATCACCATTATGACATGAAAACCATTATGACATTATCACTATTGTGACAACATTATCATTATTACATCATCATCATCATCATCATCATCATCATCATCATCATCATGCTATCTTCAACATTGTGATATCATCACTATTATGACATCATCACCATTATGACATGAAAACCATTATGACATTATCACTATTGTGACAACATTATCATTATGACATCATCATCATCATCATCATCATCATCATTATGATATCTTCACCATTGTGACATCATCACTATTATGACATCATCAACATTAAGACATGAACACCATTATTACATTATCACTATTGTGACAACATTAACATTATGACATCATCATCAACAACATCATCATCATCATTGTGACATCATCACTATTATGACATCATCACTATTATGACATCATCAACATTAAGACATGAACACCATTATGACATTATCACTATTGTGACAACATTAACATTATGACATCATCATCATCATCATCATCATCATCATCATTATGATATCTTCACCATTGTGACATCATCACTATTATGACATCATCAACATTAAGACATGAACACCATTATGACATTATCACTATTGTGACAACATTAACATTATGACCTCATCATCATCATCATCATCATCATCATCATCATCATCATCATCATCATCATATCTTCAACATTGTGATATCATCACTATTATGACATCATCACCATTATGACATGAAAACCATTATGACATTATCACGTTTGTGACAACATTATCATCATCATCATCATCATCATCATCATCATCATCATCATCATCATGATATCTTCACCATTGTGACATCATCAACATTAAGACTTGAACACCATTATGACATTTTCACTATTGTGAAAACATTAACATTATGACATCATCATCATCATCATCATCATCATCATCATCATTATGATATCTTCACCATTGTAACATTATCACTATTATGACATCATCAACATTAAGACATGAACGCCATTATGACATTATCACTATTGTGACAACATTAACATTATCACATCATCATCATCATCATCATCATCATCATCATCATAATCATCATCGTCATCATCGTCATCATCATGATATCTTCACCATTGTGACATCATCAACATTAAGACTTGAACACCATTATGACATTTTCACTATTGTGAAAACATTAACATTATGACATCATCATCATCATCATCATCATCATCATCATCATCATCATCATCATCATTGTGACATCATCACTATTATGACATCATCACTATTATGACATCATCAACATTAAGACATGAACACCATTATGACATTATCACTTTTGTGACAACATTAACATTATGACATCATCATCATCATCATCATCATCATCATCATCATCATCATCATCATCATCATGCTATCTTCAACATTGTGATATCATCACTATTATGACATCATCACCATTATGACATGAAAACCATTATGACAATATCACTATTGTGACAACATTATCATTATGACATCATCATCATCATCATGTTCATATTCATTATGATATCTTCACCATTGTGACATCATCACTATTATGACATCATCAACATTAAGACATGAACACCATTATGACATTATCACTATTGTGACAACATTAACATTATGACATCATCATCATCATCATCATCATCATCATCATGATATATTCAACATTGTGATATCATCGCTATTATGACATCATCACCATTATGACATGAAAACCATTATGACATTATCACTTTTGTGACAACATTATAATTATGACATCATCATCATCATCATCATCATCATCATTATGATATCTTCACCATTGTGACATCATCACTATTATGACATCATCAACATTAAGACATGAACACTATTATGACATTATCACTATTGTGACAACATTAACATTATGACCTCATCATCACCATCATCAACATTATTATCATCATTATCATCATCATCATCATCATCATCATCATCATCATCATCATCATAATATCTTCAACATTGTGATATCATCACTATTATGACATCATCACCATTATGACATGAAAACCATTATGACATCATCATCATCATCATCATCATCATCATCATCATCATCATATCTTCACCATTGTGACATCTTCACCACTGTGACATCATCAATATTAAGACTTGAACACCATTATGACATTATCACTATTGTGACAACATTAACATTATTACATCACCATCATCATCATCATCATCATCATCATCATCATCATCATCATCATCATCATCATCATGATATCTTCACCATTGTGACATCATCACTGTTATGACATCATCAACATTAAGACATGAACACCATTATGACATTATCACTATTGTGACAACATTAACATTATGACATCATCATCATCATCATCATCATCATCATCATCATGATATCTTCAACATTGTGATATCATCACTAGTATGGCATCATCACCATTATGACATGAAAACCATTATGACATTATCACTATTGTGACAACATTATCATTATTACATCATCATCATCATCATCATTATATCTTCACCATTGTGACATCATCACTATTATGACATCATCAACATTAAGACATGCACACCATTATGACATTATAACTATTGTGACAACATTAACATTATGTCATCATCATCATCATCATCATCATCATCATCATTAGGATATCTTCACCATTGTGACTTCATCACTATTATGACATCATCAACATTAAGACATGAACACCATTATGACATTATCACTATTGTGACAACATTAACATTATGACATCATCATCATCATCATCATCATCATCATCATCATCATCATCATCATCATCATGATATCTTCAACATTGTGATATCATCACTAGTATGGCATCATCACCATTATGACATGAAAACCATTATGACATTATCACTATTGTGACAACATTATCATTATGACATCATCATCATCATCATCATCATCATCATCATCATCATTATCATCATCATTATGATATCTTCACCATTGTGACATCATCACTATTATGACATCATCAACATTAAGACATGCACACCATTATTACATTATCACTATTGTGACAACATTAACATTATGACATCATCATCATCATCATCATCATCATCATCGTCATCATAATCATCATCATCATTGAGACATCATCACTATTATGACATCATCAACATTAAGACATGAACACCATTATTACATTATCACTATTGTGACAACATTAACATTATGACATCATCATCAACAACATCATCATCATCATCATCATTGTGACATCATCACTATTATGACATCATCACTATTATGACATCATCAACATTAAGACATGCACACCATTATGACATTATCACTATTGTGACAACATTAACATTATGTCATCATCATCATCATCATCATCATCATCATCATCATCATCATCATCATCATCATCATCACTATTATGACATCATCACTATTATGACATCATCACTATTATGACATCATCAACATTAAGACATGAACACCATTATGACATTATTACTATTGTGACAACATTAACATTATGACATCATCATCATCATCATCATCATCATGATATCTTCACCATTGTGACATAATTACTATTATGACATCATCAACATTAAGACATGCACACCATTATTACATTATCACTATTGTGACAACATTAACATTATGACATCATCATCATCAACATCATCATCATCATCATCGTCATCATAGTCATCATCTTCATTGAGACATCATCACTATTATGACATCATCAACATTAAGACATGAACACAATTATTACATTATCACTATTGTGACAACATTAACATTATGACATCATCATCAACAACATCATCATCATCATTGTGACATCATCACTATTATGACATCATCACTATTATGACATCATCAACATTAAGACATGAACACCATTATGACATTATCACTATTGTGACAACATTAACATTATGACATCATCATCATCATCATCATCATCATCATCATCATCATCATCATCATCATTATCATCATCATTATGATATCTTCACCATTGTGACATCATCACTATTATGACATCATCAACATTAAGACATGCACACCATTATGACATTATCACTATTGTGACAACATTAACATTATGTCATCATCATCATCATCATCATCATCATTATGATATCTTCACCATTGTAACATTATCACTATTATGACATCATCAACATTAAGACTTGAACACCATTATGACATTATCACTTTTGTGACAACATTAACATTATGACATCATCATCATCATCATCATCATCATCATCATCATCATCATCATCATGCTATCTTCAACATTGTGATATCATCACTATTATGACATCATCACCATTATGACATGAAAACCATTATGACATTATCACTATTGTGACAACATTATCATTATGACATCATCATCATCATCATCATCATCATCATCATTATGATATCTTCACCATTGTGACATCATCACTATTATGACATCATCAACATTAAGACATGAACACCATTATTACATTATCACTATTGTGACAACATTAACATTATGACATCATCATCAACAACATCATCATCATCATTGTGACATCATCACTATTATGACATCATCACTATTATGACATCATCAACATTAAGACATGAACACCATTATGACATTATCACTATTGTGACAACATTAACATTATGACATCATCATCATCATCATCATCATCATCATCATTATGATATCTTCACCATTGTGACATCATCACTATTATGACATCATCAACATTAAGACATGCACACCATTATGACATTATCACTATTGTGACAACATTAACATTATGTCATCATCATCATCATCATCATCATCATCATCATGATATCTTCACCATTGTAACATTATCACTATTATGACATCATCAACATTAAGACTTGAACACCATTATGACATTATCACTTTTGTGACAACATTAACATTATGACATCATCATCATCATCATCATCATCATCATCATCATCATCATCATCATCATGCTATCTTCAACATTGTGATATCATCACTATTATGACATCATCACCATTATGACATGAAAACCATTATGACAATATCACTATTGTGACAACATTATCATTATGACATCATCATCATCATCATGTTCATATTCATTATGATATCTTCACCATTGTGACATCATCACTATTATGACATCATCAACATTAAGACATGA
>NC_086451.1:156485432-156492932 GCF_028390025.1 Pseudophryne corroboree | reverse complement strand
ATTAACATTATGACATCATCATCATCATCATCATCATCATCATTATGATATCTTCACCATTGTGACATCATCACTATTATGACATCATCAACATTAAGACATGAACACCATTATGACATTATCACTATTGTGACAACATTAACATTATGACCTCATCATCATCATCATCATCATCATCATCATCATCATCATCATCATCATCATCATCATCATTATGATATCTTCAACATTGTGATATTATCACTATTATGACATCATCACCATTATGACATGAAAACCATTATGACATTATCACTATTGTGACAACATAATCATTATGACATCATCATCATCATCATCATCATTATGATATCTTCAACATTGTGATATTATCACTATTATGACATCATCACCATTATGACATGAAAACCATTATGACAATATCACTATTGTGACAACATTAACATTATGACATCATCATCGTCATCATCATCATCATCATCATCATCATTATGATATCTTCACCATTGTAACATTATCACTATTATGACATCATCAACATTAGGACATGAACACCATTATGACATTATCACTTTTGTGACAACATTAATTTTATGACATCATCATCATCATCATCATCATCATCATCATCATCGTCATCATCATGATATCTTCAACATTGTGATATCATCACTATTATGACATCATCACCATTATGACATGAAAACCATTATGACAATATCACTATTGTGACAACATTATCATTATGACATCATCATCATCATGATCATATTCATTATGATATCTTCACCATTGTGACATCATCACTATTATGACATCATCAACATTAAGACATGCACTCCATTATGACATTATAACTATTGTGACAACATTAACATTATGTCATCATCATCATCATCATCATCATCATCATCATCATCATCATCATCATCATCATCATCATCATCATCATCATGATATCTTCACCATTGTGACATCATCACTATTATGACATCATTAACATTAAGACATGAACACCATTATGACATTATCACTATTGTGAAAACATTAACATTATGACATCATCATCATCATCATCATCATCATCATCATCATCATATATTCAACATTGTGATATCATCGCTATTATGACATCATCACCATTATGACATGAAAACCATTATGACATCATCATCATCATCATCATCATCATCATCATCATCATCATATCCTCACCATTGTGACATCATCAATATCAAGACTTGAACACTATTATAACATTATCACTATTGTGACAACATTAACATTATTACATCATCATCATCATCATCATCATCATCATCATCATCATCATCATGATATCTTCACCATTTTGACATCTTCACCATTGTGACATCATCAATATTAAGACTTGAACACCATTATGACATTATCACTATTGTGACAACATTAACATTATTACATCATCCTCATCATCCTCATCATCATCATCATCATCATCATCATCATCATCATCATGATATCTTCAACATTGTGATATCATCACTAGTATGGCATCATCACCATTATGACATGAAAACCATTATGACATTATCACTATTGTGACAACATTATCATTATGACATCATCATCATCATCGTCATCATCATCATCATTATGATATCTTCACCATTGTGACATCATCACTATTATGACATCATCAACATTAAGACATGCACACCATTATGACATTATAACTATTGTGACAACATTAACATTATGTCATCATCATCATCATCATCATCATCATCATCATCATCATCATTAGGATATCTTCACCATTGTGACTTCATCACTATTATGACATCATCAACATTAAGACATGAACACCATTATGACATTATCACTATTGTGACAACATTAACATTATGACCTCATCATCATCATCATCATCATCATATCTTCAACATTGTGATATCATCACTATTATGACATCATCACCATTATGACATGAAAACCATTATGACATTATCACGTTTGTGACAACATTATCATCATCATCATCATCATCATCATCATCATGATATCTTCACCATTGTGACATCATCAACATTAAGACTTGAACACCATTATGACATTTTCACTATTGTGAAAACATTAACATTATGACATCATCATCATCATCATTATGATATCTTCACCATTGTAACATTATCACTATTATGACATCATCAACATTAAGACATGAACACCATTATGACATTATCACTATTGTGACAACATTAACATTATCACATCATCATCATCATCATCATCATCATCATCATCATCATCGTCATCATCATGATAGCTTCATCATTGTGATATCATCACTATTATGACATCATCAACATTAAGACATGCACACCATTATGACATTATAACTATTGTGACAACATTAACATTATGTCATCATCATCATCATCATCATCATCATCATCATCATCATCATCATCAGGATATCTTCACCATTGTGACATCATCACTATTATGACATCATTAACATTAAGACATGAACACCATTATGACATTATCACTATTGTGACAACATTAACATTATGACATCATCATCATCATAATCATCATCATCATCATCATCATCATCATCATCATCATCATCATATATTCAACATTGTGATATCATCGCTATTATGACATCATCACCATTATGACATGAAAACCATTATGACATCATCATCATCATCATCATCATCATCATCATCATCATCATATCCTCACCATTGTGACATAATCAATATCAAGACTTGAACACTATTATAACATTATCACTATTGTGACAACATTAACATTATTACATCATCATCATCATCATCATCATCATCATGATATCTTCACCATTGTGACATCTTCACCATTGTGACATCATCAATATTAAGACTTGAACACCATTATGACATTATCACTATTGTGACAACATTAACATTATTACATCATCCTCATCATCCTCATCATCATCCTCATCATCATCATCATCATCATCATCATCATCATCATCATCATCATCATCATATCTTCACCATTGTGACATCATCACTATTATGACATCATCAACATTAAGACATGAACACCATTATTACATTATCACTATTGTAACAACATTAACATTATGACATCATCATCATCATCATCATCATCATCATCATCATGATATCTTCAACATTGTGATATCATCACTAGTATGGCATCATCACCATTATGGCATGAAAACCATTATGACATTATCACTATTGTGACAACATTATCATTATGACATCATCATCATCATCATCATCATCGTCATCATCATCATCATCATCATCATTATGATATCTTCACCATTGTGACATCATCACTATTATGACATCATCAACATTAAGACATGCACACCATTATGACATTATAACTATTGTGACAACATTAACATTATGTCATCATCATCATCATCATCATCATCATTAGGATATCTTAACCATTGTGACTTCATCACTATTATGACATCATCAACATTAAGACATGAACACCATTATGACATTATCACTATTGTGACAACATTAACATTATGACCTCATCATCATCATCATCATCATCATCATCATCATCATCATCATCATCATCATCATATCTTCAACATTGTGATATCATCACTATTATGACATCATCACCATTATGACATGAAAACCATTATGACATTATCACGTTTGTGACAACATTATCATCATCATCATCATCATCATCATCATCATCATCATCATCATGATATCTTCACCATTGTGACATCATCAACATTAAGACTTGAACACCATTATGACATTTTCACTATTGTGAAAACATTAACATTATGACATCATCATCATCATCATCATCATCATTATGATATCTTCACCATTGTAACATTATCACTATTATGACATCATCAACATTAAGACATGAACGCCATTATGACATTATCACTATTGTGACAACATTAACATTATCACATCATCATCATCATCATCATCATCATCATCATCATCATCATGATATCTTCAACATTGTGATATCATCACTAGTATGGCATCATCACCATTATGACATGAAAACCATTATGACATTATAACTATTGTGACAACATTAACATTATGTCATCATCATTATCATCATCATCATTAGGATATCTTCACCATTGTGACATCATCACTATTATGACATCATCAACATTAAGACATGAACACCATTATGACATTATCACTATTGTGACAACATTAACATTATGACATCATCATCATCATCATCATGATATATTCAACATTGTGATATCATCGCTATTATGACATCATCACCATTATGACATGAAAACCATTATGACATTATCACTTTTGTGACAACAATATAATTATGAAATCATCATCATCATTATGATATCTTCACCATTGTGACATCATCACTATTATGACATCATCAACATTAAGACATGAACACCATTATGACATTATCACTATTGTGACAACATTAACATTATGACCTCATCATCATCATCATCATCATCATCATCATCATCATATCTTCAACATTGAGATATCATCACTATTATGACATAATCACCATTATGACATGAAAACCATTATGACATTATCACTTTTGTGACAACATTATCATTATGACATCATCATAATCATCATCATCATCATCATCATCATCATCATCATATCTTCACCATTTTGACATCATCAATATTAAGACTTGAACACCATTATGACATTATCACTATTGTGACAACATTAACATTATTACATCATCATCATCATCATCATCATCATCATCATCATCATCATCATCATCATCATCATCATAATGATATCTTCACCATTGTGACATCATCACTATTATGACATCATCAACACTAAGACATGCACACCATTTTGACATTATCACTATTGTGACAACATTAACATTATGACATCATCATCATCATCATCATCATCATCATCATCATCATCATCATCATATCCTCACCATTGTGACATCATCAATATCAAGATTTGAACACTATTATAACATTATCACTATTGTGACAACATTAACATTATTACATCATCATCATCATCATCATCATCATCATCATCATCATCATCATCATGATATCTTCACCATTGTGACATCTTCACCATTGTGACATCATCAATATTAAGACTTGAACACCATTATGACATTATCACTATTGTGACAATATTAACATTATTACATCATCCTCATCATCCTCATCATCCTCCTCATCATCATCATCATCATCATCATCATCATCATCATCATCATCATCATCATCATGATATCTTCAACATTGTGATATCATCACTAGTATGGCATCATCACCATTATGACATGAAAACTATTATGACATTATCACTATTGTGACAACATTATCATTATGACATCATCATCATCATCATCGTCATCATCATCATCATCATTATGATATCTTCACCATTGTGACATCATCACTATTATGACATCATCAACGTTAAGACATGCACACCATTATGACATTATAACTATTGTGACAACATTAACATTATGTCATCATCATCATCATCATCATCATCATCATTAGGATATATTCACCATTGTGACTTCATCACTATTATGACATCATCAACATTAAGACATGAACACCATTATGACATTATCACTATTGTGACAACATTAACATTATGACCTCATCATCATCATCATCATCATCATCATCATCATCATCATCATAATCATATCTTCAACATTGTGATATCATCACTATTATGACATCATCACCATTATGACATGAAAACCATTATGACATTATCACGTTTGTGACATCATCATCATCATCATCATCATCATCATCATCAGCATCATCATCATCATCATCATGATATCTTCACCATTGTGACATCATCAACATTAAGACTTGAACACCATTATGACATTTTCACTATTGTGAAAACATTAACATTATGACATAATCATCATTATCATCATCATCATCATTATGATATCTTCACCATTGTAACATTATCACTATTATGACATCATCAACATTAAGACATGAACACCATTATGACATTATCACTATTGTGACAACATTAACATTATCACATCATCATCATCATCATCATCATCATCATCATCATCATCATCATCGTCATCATCATGATAGCTTCATCATTGTGACATCTTCACCATTGTGACATCATCAATATTAAGACTTGAACACCATTATGACATTATCACTATTGTGACAACATTAACATTATTACATCATCCTCATCATCCTCATCATCATCATCATCATCATCATCATCATCATCATCATCATCATCATGATATCTTCACCATTGTGACATCTTCACCATTGTGACATCATCAATATTAAGACTTGAACACCATTATGACATTATCACTATTGTGACAACATTAACATTATTACATCATCCTCATCATCCTCATCATCATGATCATCATCATCATCATCATCATCATCATCATCATCATCATATCTTCACCATTGTGACATCATCACTATTATGACATCATCAACATTAAGACATGAACACCATTATTACATTATCACTATTGTAACAACATTAACATTATGACATCATCATCATCATCATCATCATCATCATCATCATCATCATGATATCTTCAACATTGTGATATCATCACTAGTATGGCATCATCACCATTATGACATGAAAACCATTATGACATTATCACTATTGTGACAACATTATCATTATGACATCATCATCATCATCATCGTCATCATCATCATCATTATGATATCTTCACCATTGTGACATCATCACTATTATGACATCATCAACATTAAGACAATCACACCATTATGACATTATAACTATTGTGACAACATTAACATTATGTCATCATCATCATCATCATCATCATCATCATCATCATCATCATCATCATCATCATCATCATCATTAGGATATCTTCACCATTGTGACTTCATCACTATTATGACATCATCAACATTAAGACATGAACACCATTATGACATTATCACTATTGTGACAACATTAACATTATGACCTCATCATCATCATCATCATCATCATCATCATCATCATCATATCTTCAACATTGTGATATCATCACTATTATGACATCATCACCATTATGACATGAAAACCATTATGACATTATCACGTTTGTGACAACATTATCATCATCATCATCATCATCATCATCATCATGATATCTTCACCATTGTGACATCATCAACATTAAGACTTGAACACCATTATGACATTTTCACTATTGTGAAAACATTAACATTATGACATCATCATCATCATCATCATCATCATCATCATCATCATCATCATAATGATATCTTCACCATTGTGACATCATCACTATTATGGCATCATCACCATTATGACATGAAAACCATTATGACATTATCACTATTGTGACAACATTATCATTATGACATCATCATCATCGTCATCATCATCATCATTA
>NC_086451.1:156450432-156452932 GCF_028390025.1 Pseudophryne corroboree | reverse complement strand
ACAACATTAACATTATGTCATCATCATCATCATCATCATCATCATCATCATCATTAGGATATATTCACCATTGTGACTTCATCACTATTATGACATCATCAACATTAAGACATGAACACCATTATGACATTATCACTATTGTGACAACATTAACATTATTACCTCATCATCATCATCATCATCATCATCATCATCATCATCATCATCATATCTTCAACATTGTGATATCATCACTATTATGACATCATCACCATTATGACATGAAAACCATTATGACATTATCACGTTTGTGACATCATCATCATCATCATCATCATCAGCATCATCATCATCATCATGATATCTTCACCATTGTAACATTATCACTATTATGACATCATCAACATTAAGACATGAACACCATTATGACATTATCACTATTGTGACAACATTAACATTATCACATCATCATCATCATCATCATCATCATCATCATCGTCATCATCGTCATCATCATGATAGCTTCATCATTGTGATATCATCACTATTATGACATCATCAACATTAAGACATGCACACCATTATGACATTATAACTATTGTGACAACATTAACATTATGTCATCATCATCATCATCATCATCATCATCATCATCATGATATCTTAACCATTGTGACATCATCACTATTATGACATCATTAACATTAAGACATGAACACCATTATGACATTATCACTATTGTGACAACATTAACATTATGACATCATCATCATCATCATCATCATCATCATATATTCAACATTGTGATATCATCGCTATTATGACATCATCACCATTATGACATGAAAACCATTATAACATCATCATCATCATCATCATCATCATCATCATCATCATCATATCCTCACCATTGTGACATCATCAATATCAAGACTTGAACACTATTATAACATTATTACTATTGTGACAACATTAACATTATTACATCATCATCATCATCATCATCATCATCATCATCATGATATCTTCACCATTGTGACATCTTCACCATTTTGACATCATCAATATTAAGACTTGAACACCATTATGACATTATCACTATTGTGACAACATTAACATTATTACATCATCCTCATCATCCTCATCATCATGATCATCATCATCATCATCATCATCATCATCATCATCATCATCATCATCATATCTTCACCATTGTGACATCATCACTATTATGACATCATCAACATCAAGACATGAACACCATTATTACATTATCACTATTGTAACAACATTAACATTATGACATCATCATCATCATCATCATGATATCTTCAACATTGTGATATCATCACTAGTATGGCATCATCACCATTATGACATGAAAACCATTATGACATTATCACTATTGTGACAACATTATCATTATGACATCATCATCATCATCATCATCGTCATCATCATCATCATCATTATGATATCTTCACCATTGTGACATCATCACTATTATGACATCATCAACATTAAGACAATCACACCATTATGACATTATAACTATCGTGACAACATTAACATTATGTCATCATCATCATCATCATCATCATCATCATCATCATCATCATCAGGATAGCTTCACCATTGTGACATCATCACTATTATGACATCATCAACATTAAGACATGCACACCATTTTGACATTATCACTATTGTGACAACATTAACATTATGACATCATCATCATCATCATCATCATCATCATCATCATCATCATCATGATATCTTCACCATTGTGACATCTTCACCATTGTGACATCATCAATATTAAGACTTGAACACCATTATGACATTATCACTATTGTGACAACATTAACATTATTACATCATCATCATCATCATCATCATCATCATCATCATCATCATCATCATCATCATGATATCTTCAACATTGTGATATCATCACTAGTATGGCATCATCACCATTATGACATGAAAACCATTATGACATTATCACTATTGTGACAACATTATTATTATGACATCATCATCGTCATCATCATCATCATAATGATATCTTCACCATTGTGACATCATCACTATTATGACATCATCAACATTAAGACATGCACACCATTATGACATTATAACTATTGTGACAACATTAACATTATGTCATCATCATCATCATCATCATCATCATCATCATCATCATCATCATTAGGATATCTTTACCATTGTGACATCATCACTATTATGACATCATCAACATTAAGACATGAACACCATTATGACATTATCACTATTGTGACAACGTTAACATTATGACATCATCATCAACATCATCATCATCATCATCATCATCATCATCATCTTTGTCATCATCATCGTCATCATCATGATATCTTCAACATTGTGACATCATCACTATTATGACATCATCAACATTAAGACATGCACACCATTAAGACATTATAACTATTGTGACAACATTAACATTATGTCATCATCATTATCATCATCATCATCA
>NC_086451.1:156219732-156222232 GCF_028390025.1 Pseudophryne corroboree | reverse complement strand
GACATTATCACTATTGTGAAAACATTTACATCATCATCATCATCATCATCATCATCATCATCATCATCATTATTATCATATCTTCAACATTGTGTTATAATCACTAATATGACATCATCACCATTATGTAAGAAATAGAAAATACCCAATTATTCACCACAGCAGCTGGAAGGGGTTTGTCGGGCCCCTCAAAAATATATACACAATAAAAAAAGATTACCAGCGCTATGAGTTGTACTACCAATTCAATAAATACTTGGATCAGTTGATTAAAATATTAAATTTTTAATATAAAAAAGCTGCATAAAACTAAACATTCAATTAATGTATGTATACATCAAATTAATTAATTCATACAACATTGGCTCTGAGATTTTGATGATTACTTTGCTGATAGGAACCAAACCATTAGCTTATGATCCCGGACTTTATATGCATAAGGATTCCCTCCTCCTTGTATAGCAATTGCACAGTCAGCTGGTAATGACCTGATATTACCTCATACACAGTTCCACAGAGGATGGTAGTTGTTCATCTGTGTAGAGAGTTCAAGGTGTTTCCATAGATTGCTGGGTATATAAGTACAGGAGAGGGCTGTTTCCTATTTCTTGCATCCAATTTGGAAAAGATGGAAAAAAGTCCTTATCTGGATCAATCTCGAATGGTGTAGGTTTAGGTTCCACAGTGGTATCTTATAAGATACCACTGTGGAACCTAAACCTACACCATTCGAGATTGATCCAGATAAGGACTTTTTTCCATCTTTTCCAAATTGGATGCAAGAAATAGGAAACAGCCCTCTCCTGTACTTATATACCCAGCAATCTATGGAAACACCTTGAACTCTCTACACAGATGAACAACTACCATCCTCTGTGGAACTGTGTATGAGGTAATATCAGGTCATTACCAGCTGACTGTGCAATTGCTATACAAGGAGGAGGGAATCCTTATGCATATAAAGTCCGGGATCATAAGCTAATGGTTTGGTTCCTATCAGCAAAGTAATCATCAAAATCTCAGAGCCAATGTTGTATGAATTAATTAATTTGATGTATACATACATTAATTGAATGTTTAGTTTTATGCAGCTTTTTTATATTAAAAATTTAATATTTTAATCAACTGATCCAAGTATTTATTGAATTGGTAGTACAACTCATAGCGCTGGTAATCTTTTTTTATTGTGTATATATTTTTGAGGGGCCTGACAAACCCCTTCCAGCTGCTGTGGTGAATAATTGGGTATTTTCTATTTCTTACATAATGGTGATGATGTCATATTAGTGATTATAACACAATGTTGAAGATATGATAATGATGATGATGATGATGATGATGATGATGATGATGATGATGATGTAAATGTTTTCACAATAGTGATAATGTCATAATGGTGTTCATGTCTTAATGTTGATGATGTCATAATAGTGATGATGTCACAATGGTGAAGATATGATGATGATGATGATGATGATGATGATGATGATGATGATGATGATGATGATGATGATGATGATGATGATGATGTCATAATGTTAATGTTGTCACAATAGTTATAATGTCATAATGGTGTGCTTGTCTTAATGTTGATGATGTCATAATAGTGATGATGTCACAATAGTGCAGATATCATAATGATGATTATGATGATGATGATGATGATGATGATGATGTCATAATGATAATGTTGTCACAATAGTGATAATGTCATAATGGTGTTCATGTATTAATGTTGATGATGTCATAATAGTGATGATGTCACAATGGTGAAGATATCCTAATTGTGATGATGATGATGATGATGATGATGATGATGATGATGATGAGGATGACTATGATGTCATAATGATAATGTCACAATAAAGATAATGTCATAATGGTTTTCATGTCATAATGGTGATGATGTCATAATAGTGATGATATCACAATGTTGAAGATATGATGATGATGATGATGGTGATGATGATGATGATGATGATGATGATGATGATGATGATGATGTCATAATGATAATGTTGTCACAAAAGTGAGAATGTCATAATGGTTTTCATGTCATAATGGTGATGATGTCGTAATAGTGATGATATCACAATGGTGAAGATAGCATAATGATGATGATGATGATGATGATGATGATGATGATGTCATAATGTTAATGTTGTCACAATAGTGATAATGTCATAATGGTGTGCATGTCTTAATGTTGATGATGTCATAATAGTGATGATGTCACAATAGTGAAGATATCATGATGATGATGATGATTATGATGATGATGATGATGATGATGATGATGATGATGATGTTGATGTCATAATGATAATGTTGTCACAAAAGTGATAATGTCATAATGGTTTTCATGTCATAATGGTGATGATGCCATAATAGTGATGATATCACAATGTTGAAGATATCATGATGATGATGATGATGGTGATGATGATGATGATGATGATGATGATGATGATGAGGTCATAATGATAATGTTGTCACAATA
>NC_086451.1:156177232-156182232 GCF_028390025.1 Pseudophryne corroboree | reverse complement strand
TGATGATGATGATGATGTCATAATGTTAATGTTGTCACAATAGTGATAATGTCATAATGGTTTTCTTTTCATAATGGTGATGATGTCATAATAGCGATGATATCACAATGTTGAATATATCATGATGATGATGATGATGATGATGATGATAATGATGATGTCATAATGTTAATGTTGTCACAATAGTGATAATGTCATAATGGTGTACATGTCTTAATGTTGATGATGTCATAATAGTGATGATGTCACAATGGTGAAGATATCATGATGATGATGATGATGATGATGATGATGATGATGATGTCATAATGTTAATGTTGTCACAATAGTGATAATGTCATAATGGTGTGGGGCTGGTCTCTTCAAAGTGCTGCTGGGATTTCTAAGTGAGTTGGAAACAGTATAAAGGTGAACTCTGATTAATCTCTGTCTATCCATACAGAGATATTAATTTTGTGAGAGAAAGTTATCTGATTCTGATTGATTGATTGATTGTATCTATACTGTTTCTTTTTGTTTTAATACATCTGTACTGGGTTTTTTTTTGTGTTGTTTTTCTTTTGGAGGAAAAAAAAAAGTGTGAGGTGATAGCCTGAGGGGTTAACTCAGGTGTGAGTAATCAGGAGTAATCAGGAGGGTGAGGGGCTGATTGAAACAGCTGGGTGAGCCTATATAAGCAGTGACCAGACTCTTTGAGCCTGCTATGTGGGGCTGGTCTCTTCAAAGTGCTGCTGGGATTTCTAAGTGAGTTGGAAACAGTATAAAGGTGAACTCTGATTAATCTCTGTCTATCCATACAGAGATATTAATTTTGTGAGAGAAAGTTATCTGATTCTGATTGATTGATTGTATCTATACTGTTTCTTTTTGTTTTAATACATCTGTACTGGGTTTTTTTTTGTGTTGTTTTTCTTTTGGAGGAAAAAAAAAAGTGTGAGGTGATAGCCTGAGGGGTTAACTCAGGTGTGAGTAATCAGGAGTAATCAGGAGGGTGAGGGGCTGATTGAAACAGCTGGGTGAGCCTATATAAGCAGTGACCAGACTCTTTGAGCCTGCTCTGTGGGGCTGGTCTCTTCAAAGTGCTGCTTGGATTTCTAAGTGAGTTGGAAACAGTATAAAGGTGAGTTAGAATACAGATAGAGGTGAGTTTTATAATTTTATAATACACAATCAGGAAACACACATTTACAGTACCATTAAACTTCTGGTGAGACTGCAAGGGGCTGACCTGGTGAGTGAGTGAGAGGGTCTCTTACTTGGAGTAGCAGAGGGGCTGTGATTGTGCGGGTGTGAGGGGCATTTTTTCTTTTTTTTCTTAGCAGGAGCTGGAAGCCGAGTGAAAAGGAGGAGCAGTGAGCTGGTACAACTGCAACTGCTAAGTGGAGTATAGGTGCCGCAGGTGAGAGCACTACGGCTGCATAAAAGTGAAGGACCAAGAACCGCACAAAGATAGATAAGTATAAGCCAGCTTAATTATTGTATAAGTGATATTGCTTGTCTTCTATTTTTTATTTTTGCTGCTTTTTCTTTGAGCGTAACAGGGAGTTAGACCTTGCAAACAATATGGGAGGGGCTGTGATTGAGGACCTCACTCAGTGCATGTCGTGCAAGATGTATGCACACCTGGAGCTACCGGCCCAGAGTGAATACATCTGCACGAGGTGTGTGCGAACTGTTGCCCTGGAAGCCCAGGTAACTGATCTAGAGCAAACAGTTACGCGACTGAGGGAGATTCACAATCTCGAGCGTAGTTTAGACAGAACGGTGGAGGAGTTGAGGGAGGGGTCACTGGTAGAAGAGGATGATGATCAGGTAGCCAGTTGGGTCACAGTTAGAAGGAAGAATAAGAGGGGGAGGCACGACATCTCCGAACTATCAAACCCGAACAAATTTGCCCGATTGGACGAGGAATCGGAGGATGATAGCGAAGAAATGACGGTGCCGGAGGAGACTGCTCCCTCTAGCATCCAGAGGTGCGGTCCCTCTGGCGCGGTTGGGATAAAAGATAGAGAGGTACCTAGTCAAATGGTGGTGGTAGGGGATTCTATCATCAGGAAGGCAGATAGGGCAATCTGCTACCGGGACCGTGATCGCCGTACAGTCTGTTGTCTCCCGGGTGCTCGGGTACGGCACATCGCGGACCGGGTAGATAGATTGTTGGGAGGGGCTGGCAAAGACCCGGCGGTCTTGGTGCACGTTGGCACCAATGACAAAGTTAGCGGAAGGTGGGATGTCCTTAAGAAAGACTATAGGGATTTAGGAAAGAAACTGAAGGCAAGGACATCTAAGGTAATATTCTCGGAATTATTACCCGTGCCACGCGCTAGTCCAGGGAGGCAGAGGGAGATTAGGGAGGTAAATGTGTGGCTTAGGGATTGGTGCAGGAAAGAGGGGTTTGTGTTCCTGGAACACTGGGCGGACTTCTCAGTCAGACGCCATCTCTTTTGTCGTGACGGATTGCACCTGACTGAGGAGGGGGCAGCGGTGCTGGGGGGAAGGATGGTTAGAAGGTTGGAGGAGATTTTAAACTAGGAGCCTGGGGGGAGGGTTTAGCTAGAAACTATGGGTCATGCAGTGAGAATAGTGGGGATGGCGGTAGTAAACAAAATGGGGGAGAAGTTGGGGGGAGGGTAAGAGCAGGCAGTAAGGTTACTAACATGGGTACTAAAAGGGATTTTACCAAAGCACTAACCAATGACGATTACAGGTCATCCTTGCCACATAAGGTGAAAGATGTCCCTAATGCAAGGGAAAATACTTATCTTAGTTGTATGTATGTAAACGCCAGAAGCATTACTGGTAAAAAGGGTGAACTAGAAATACTTGCAGCAAGCAAACAGTATGATATTATAGGCATTACTGAAACTTGGTGGGATGAATCTCATGATTGGACAGTCAATCTAGAGGGCTATACACTGTTTAGGAGAGACAGACTAAATAAAAAGGGTGGAGGGGTGTGTCTGTACGTAAAGCCGTTTTTAAAACCTAATATAGGGGAAGATACTCAGGAGGGTACTGTAGACACTGTTTAGACACTATGGGTAGAAATTGCATGCGGGGAAAAAGGAACAAAAAAGTTAGTATTGGGTGTATGCTATAGGCCGCCTGGTATCAACGCATCTGATGATGAATTGTTACTAAAGCAAATTGAAAAAGCAGCAGGAGTAGGAGACATAGTAGTGATGGGAGATTTTAACTATCCAGAGATAAACTGGAAAAACGATTCATGTGATACTGCTAGGGGCAGTATGTTTTTAAACACACTAAATGATAACTACCTAGTCCAACTAATTGAGGAACCAACTAGGTACAATGCAATCTTAGACCTGGTATTAACAAACAATCAGGATTTGGTATCGGGTATTATAGTAGGGGAACCCATAGGAAACAGCGACCATAATATGGTCACATTCAATATCAGTTTCTACAAACAGCCCTATACTGGCTCAACTAGGACTTTAAATTTTAGCAAAGCAAATTTTGAAATGATGAGGGTATTTTTCAGGGATATTGAATGGGAAGGTTTGTTTTTTGGAAAAAATACTACGGAGAAATGGGAGGTACTAAAATTCCTGCTAGCTAAAAATACACTCAAATATATTCCTATGAGTAGCAAAAAAGGGAATAAAAATCATAAACCGATGTGGCTTAACAAAAAGATTAAGGAACTTATGGGCAAGAAAAGGCGAGCATTTAAAAAATACAAATCTGACGGGGAAGCAGAGTCATTTCAGCACTATAAGGAATGTAACAAAAATTGCAAAAAGGAAATAAGAGCGGCTAAAGTAGAAACTGAAAAACTAGTAGCAAAGGAAAGCAAAGCAAATCCCAAAAAATTCTTTAAATACATCAATAGCAAGAGATTAAAAAAGGAGAGTATAGGCCCTTTGAAGGACACGTTGGGAGTCTTAAGCAAAAATGATAATGACATAGCGGACACACTAAATGAGTTTTTTTCAACAGTATTCACTAGAGAGGACCCAATTCAGGGACTGACACACAATCTCAATAAGGACAATATCACACTGATAGGTACTTATTTAAGCGAGGAAGTAGTCTGTCACCGATTAAAACATTTAAAGATTAATAAATCACCAGGGCCCGATGGTATTCATCCAAGGGTTCTAATGGAGCTTCACTCTGTACTGGCAAAACCGCTATCTCTGATCTTTGAGGATTCAGTTATATCAGGTATGGTTCCCAAAGACTGGCGTATAGCGGAAGTAGTGCCTATATTCAAAAAGGGAAGTAAAGCTGAACCAGGTAATTATAGACCAGTTAGTCTTACATCTATAGTGGGGAAAGTATTGGAAGGTATTCTAAGAGATAGTATTCAGAAGTTCCTTGAAACCAATAAGGTCATTAAAAGGAATCAACATGGGTTTATGAAGGACAGATCCTGTCAAACCAACTTACTTGGCTTTTATGAAACAGTAAGCGCAAACCTAGATCAGGGTAAAGACGTGGATGTAATCTTTTTAGACTTTGCCAAAGCGTTTGATACTGTACCACACATGAGACTTATATACAAGCTACAAGAATCAGGGCTAGGAAGCACAATATGCACTTGGGTCAAAAACTGGTTAGATAATAGGAAGCAGCGCGTTGTGGTTAATGGATATTTTTCAACTTGGACTGAAGTGCTAAGTGGTGTGCCGCAAGGCTCAGTATTAGGACCGCTATTGTTCAATATTTTCATTAACGACCTAACAGAAGGTCTAGAGAGCATGGTGTCAATTTTTGCAGATGATACCAAATTGTGTAAGGCTATAAATACAGAGGAGGATGCCAAGTCTCTTCAGAACGACTTAGTTAAATTAGAAGCATGGGCAGCCAAATGGAGAATGCGCTTCAACACAGACAAGTGTAAGGTAATGCACTGTGGTAACAAGAACAAAAATTACACCTACCTACTAAATGGGGTAAAACTACGGGATTCTGTACTGGAAAAGGACTTAGGTGTCCTCATAGATAGCAAGCTAAGCAGTAGTACCCAAAGT
>NC_086451.1:156109732-156112232 GCF_028390025.1 Pseudophryne corroboree | reverse complement strand
TAGTGATGATGTCACAATGGTGAAGATATCATAATGGTTATGATCATGATGATGATTATGATGATGATGATGATGTCATAATGTTAATGTTGTCACAATAGTGATAATGTCATAATGGTGTTCATGTCTTAATGTTGATGATGTCATAATAGTGATGATGTCACAATGGTGAAGATATCCTAATGATGGTGATGACGATGATGATGACGATGATGATGATGATGTCATAATGATAATGTTGTCACAAAAGTGATAATGTCTTCATGGTTTTCATGTCATAATGGTGATGATGTCATAATAGCGATGATATCACAATGTTGAATATATCATGATGATGATGTTGATGATGATGATGAAATAATGTTAATGTTGTCACAATAGTTATAATGTCATAATGGTGTGCATGTCTTAATGTTGATGATGTCATAACAGTGATGATGTCACAATGGTGAAGATAGCATAATAATGATGATGATGATGATGTCATAATGATAATGTCACAATAGTGATATTGTCATAATGGTTTTCATGTCATAATGGTGATGATGTCATAATAGTGATGATATCACAATGTTGAAGATATCATGATGATGATGACGATGATGATTATGATGATGATGGTGATGATGTTGATGATGATGTCATAATGTTAATGGTGTCACAATAGTGATAATGTCATAATGGTGTTCATGTCTTTATGTTGATGATGTCATAATAGTGATGATGTCACAATGGTGAAGATATGATGATGATGATGATGATGATGATGATGATGATGATGATGATGATGATGACGACGATGATGATGATGATGATGATGATAATGTCATAATGATAATGTTGTCACAATAGGGATAATGTCATAATGGTGTTCATGTCTTAATGTTGATGATGTCATAATAGTGAAGATGTCACAATGGAGAAAATATCTTAATGATGATGATAATGATGATGATGATGATGATGATGTCATAATGATAATGTTGTCACAAAAGTGATAATGTCATAATGGTTTTCATGTCATAATGGTGATGATGTCATAATAGCGATGATATCACAATGTTGAATATATGATGATGATGATGATGATGATGTCATCATAATGTTAATGTTGTCACAATAGTGATAATGTCATAATGGTGTTCATGTCTGAATGTTGATGATGTCATAATAGTGATGATGTCACAATGATGATGATGATGTAATAATGTTAATGTTGTCACAATAGTTATAATGTCATAATGGTGTGCATGTCTTAATATTGATGATGTCATAATAGTGATGATGTCACAATGGTGAAGATATCATGATGATGCTGATGATGATGATGATGATGATGATGATGATGTCATAATGATAATGTTGTCACAATAGTGATAATGTCATAATGGTTTTCATGTCATAATGGTGATGATGTCATAATAGCGATGATATCACAATGTTGAAGATATCATGATGATGATGATGTCATAATGTTAATGTTGTCACAATAGTGATAATGTCATAATGGTGTTCATGTCTTAATGTTGATGATGTCATAATAGTGATGATGTCACAATGGAGAAGATATCATAATGATGATGATGATGATGATGATGATGATGATGATGATGATGTCATAATGATAATTATGTCACAAAAGTTATAATGTCATAATGGTTTTCATGTCATAATAGCGATGATGTCATAATAGCGATGATATCACAATGTTGAATATATCATGATGATGATGATGATGATGTCATAATGTTAATGTTGTCACAATAGTGATAATGTCATAATGGTGTTCATGTCTTAATGTTGATGATGTCATAATTTTGATGATGTCACAATGGTGAAGATATCCTAATTGTGATGATGATGATGATGATGATGATGATGATGATGATAATGACTAAGATGTCATAATGATAATGTCACAATAAAGATAATGTCATAATGTTTTTTATGTCATAATGGTGATGATGTCATAATAGTGATGATATCACAATGTTGAAGATATCATGATGATGATGATGATGATGATTATGATGATGTCATAATGTTAATGGTGTCACAATAGTGATAATGTCATAATGGTGTTCATGTCTTAATGTTGATGATGTCATAATAGTGATGATGTCACAATGGTGAAGATATCATGATGATGATGATGATGATGATGATGATGATGTCATAATGATAATGTCACAAAAGTGAGAATGTCATAATGGTGTTCATGTCTTAATGTTGATGATGTCATAATAGTGATGATGTCACAATGGTGAAAATATCCTAATGATGATGATGATGATGATGATGATGATGATGATGATGATGATGATGATGATGTAATAATGTTAATGTTGTCACAATAGTTATAATGTCATAATGGTGTGCATGTCTTAATGTTGATGATGTCATAATAGTGATGATGTCACAATGGTGAAGATATCCTAATTGTGATGATGATGATGATGATGATGATGATGATGATGATGATGATGAGGATGACTATGAT
>NC_086451.1:156104732-156107232 GCF_028390025.1 Pseudophryne corroboree | reverse complement strand
ATGATGTTGATGATGATGATGAAATAATGTTAATGTTGTCACAATAGTTATAATGTCATAATGGTGTGCATGTCTTAATGTTGATGATGTCATAACAGTGATGATGTCACAATGGTGAAGATATCATAATAATGATGATGATGATGATGTCATAATGATAATGTCACAATAGTGATATTGTCATAATGGTTTTCATGTCATAATGGTGATGATGTCATAATAGTGATGATATCACAATGTTGAAGATATCATGATGATGATGACGATGATGATTATGATGATGATGGTGATGATGTTGATGATGATGTCATAATGTTAATGGTGTCACAATAGTGATAATGTCATAATGGTGTTCATGTCTTTATGTTGATGATGTCATAATAGTGATGATGTCACAATGGTGAAGATATGATGATGATGATGATGATGATGATGATGATGATGATGATGATGACGATGATGATGATGATGATGATGATAATGTCATAATGATAATGTTGTCACAATAGGGATAATGTCATAATGGTGTTCATGTCTTAATGTTGATGATGTCATAATAGTGAAGATGTCACAATGGAGAAAATATCTTAATGATGATGATAATGATGATGATGATGATGATGATGTCATAATGATAATGTTGTCACAAAAGTGATAATGTCATAATGGTTTTCATGTCATAATGGTGATGATGTCATAATAGCGATGATATCACAATGTTGAATATATGATGATGATGATGATGATGTCATCATAATGTTAATGTTGTCACAATAGTGATAATGTCATAATGGTGTTCATGTCTGAATGTTGATGATGTCATAATAGTGATGATGTCACAATGATGATGATGATGTAATAATGTTAATGTTGTCACAATAGTTATAATGTCATAATGGTGTGCATGTCTTAATATTGATGATGTCATAATAGTGATGATGTCACAATGGTGAAGATATCATGATGATGCTGATGATGATGATGATGATGATGATGATGATGTCATAATGATAATGTTGTCACAATAGTGATAATGTCATAATGGTTTTCATGTCATAATGGTGATGATGTCATAATAGCGATGATATCACAATGTTGAAGATATCATGATGATGATGATGTCATAATGTTAATGTTGTCACAATAGTGATAATGTCATAATGGTGTTCATGTCTTAATGTTGATGATGTCATAATAGTGATGATGTCACAATGGAGAAGATATCATAATGATGATGATGATGATGATGATGATGATGATGATGTCATAATGATAATTATGTCACAAAAGTTATAATGTCATAATGGTTTTCATGTCATAATAGCGATGATGTCATAATAGCGATGATATCACAATGTTGAATATATCATGATGATGATGATGATGATGTCATAATGTTAATGTTGTCACAATAGTGATAATGTCATAATGGTGTTCATGTCTTAATGTTGATGATGTCATAATTTTGATGATGTCACAATGGTGAAGATATCCTAATTGTGATGATGATGATGATGATGATGATGATGATGATGATGATGATAATGACTAAGATGTCATAATGATAATGTCACAATAAAGATAATGTCATAATGTTTTTTATGTCATAATGGTGATGATGTCATAATAGTGATGATATCACAATGTTGAAGATATCATGATGATGATGATGATGATGATTATGATGATGTCATAATGTTAATGGTGTCACAATAGTGATAATGTCATAATGGTGTTCATGTCTTAATGTTGATGATGTCATAATAGTGATGATGTCACAATGGTGAAGATATCATGATGATGATGATGATGATGATGATGATGATGATGTCATAATGATAATGTCACAAAAGTGAGAATGTCATAATGGTGTTCATGTCTTAATGTTGATGATGTCATAATAGTGATGATGTCACAATGGTGAAAATATCCTAATGATGATGATGATGATGATGATGATGATGATGATGATGATGATGATGATGATGATGATGTAATAATGTTAATGTTGTCACAATAGTTATAATGTCATAATGGTGTGCATGTCTTAATGTTGATGATGTCATAATAGTGATGATGTCACAATGGTGAAAATATCCTAATGATGATGATGATGATGATGATGATGATGATGATGATGATGATGACATAATGTTAATGTTGTCACAATAGTTATAATGTCATAATGGTGTGCATGTCTTAATGTTGATGATGTCATAATAGTGATGATGTCACAATGGAGAAGATATCATGATGATGATGATGATGATGATGATGATAATGTTGTCACAAAAGTGATGTCATAATGGTTTTCATGTCATAATGGTGATGATGTCATAATAGCGATGATATCACAATGTTGAATATATCATGATGATGATGATGATGATGATGATGTCATAATGTAAATGTTGTCACACTAGTTATAATGTCATAATGGTGTGCATGTCTTAATGTTGATGATGTCACAATAGTGAAGATATCATAATGATGATGATGA
>NC_086451.1:155969732-155989732 GCF_028390025.1 Pseudophryne corroboree | reverse complement strand
TGATGATGTCACAATGGTGAAGATATGATGATGATGATGATGATGATGATGATGATGATGATGATGATGATGCCATAATGATAATGTTGTCACAAAAGTGATAATGTCATAATGGTGATGATGTCATAATAGTGATGATATCACAATGTTGAAGATATCATGATGATGATGATGATGATGATGATGATGATGATGATGATGTCATAATGATAATGTTGTCACAAAAGTGAGAATGTCATAATGGTTTTCATGTCATAATGGTGATGATGTCATAATAGCGATGATATCACAATGTTTAATATATCATGATGATGATGATGATGACGATGATGATGATGATGATGATGATGATGATGATGTCATAATGATAATGTTGTCACAAAAGTGAGAATGTCATAATGGTTTTCATGTCATAATGGTGAAGATGTCATAATAGTGATGATATCACAATGTTGAAGATATCATGATGATGATGATGATGATGATGATGTCATAATGTTAATGTTGTCACAATAGTTATCATGTCATAATGTTGTTCATGTCTTAATGTTGATGATGTCATAATAGTGATGATGTCACAATAATGATGATGATGATGATGATGATGATGAGGATGATGATGATGATGATGATGATGATGTCATAATGTAAATGTTGTCACAATAGTTATCATGTCATAATGGTTTTAATGTCTTAATGTTGATGATGTCATAATAGTGATGATGTCACAATGATGATGATGATGATGATGATGATGATGATGATGTAATAATGTTAATGTTGTCACAATAGTTATAATGTCATAATGGTGTGCATGTCTTAATGTTGATGATGTCATAATAGTGATGATGTCACAATAGTGAAGATATCATAATGATGATGATGATGATGATGATGATGATGATGATGATGATGATGATGTAATAATGTTAATGTTGTCACAATAGTTATAATGTCATAATGGTGTGCATGTCTTAATGTTGATGATGTCATAATAGTGATGATGTCACAATGATGATGATGATGATGATGTAATAATGTTAATGTTGTCACAATAGTTATAATGTCATAATGGTGTGCATGTCTTAATGTTGATGATGTTATAATAGTGATGATGTCAAAATAGTGAAGATATCATAATGATGATGATGATGATGATAATGATGATGATGATGATGATGATGATGTCATAATGATAATGTTGTCACAAAAGTGATAATGTCATAATGGTTTTCATGTCATAATAGTGATGATGTCATAATAGCGATGATATCACAATGTTGAATATGTCATGATGATTATGATGATGATGTCATAATGTTAATGTCACAATAGTGATAATGTCATAATGGTGTTCATGTCTTAATGTTGATGATGTCATAATAGCGATGATGTCACAATGGTGAAGATATCATGATGATGATGATGACGATGATGATGATGATGATGATGATGATGATGATGTCATAATGATAATGTTGTCACAAAAGTGAGAATGTCATAATGGTTTTCATGTCATAATAGCGATGATGTCATAATAGCGATGATATCACAATGTTGAATATGTCATGATGATGCTGACGATGATGATGATGATGATGTCATAATGATAATGTTGTCACAATAGTGATAATGTCATAATGGTTTTCATGTCATAATGGTGATGATGTCATAATAGTGATGATATCACAATGTTGAAGATAGCATGATGATGATGATGATGATGATGATGTCATAATGTTAATGTTGTCACAATAGTGATAATGTCATAATGGTGTTCATGTCTTAATGTTAATGATGTCATAATAGTGATGATGTCACAATGGTGAAGGTATCATAATGATGATGATGATGATGATGATGATGATGATGATGTCATAATGATAATGTTGTCACAAAAGTGATAATGTCTTCATGGTTTTCATGTCATAATGGTGATGATGTCATAATAGCGATGATATCACAATGTTGAATATATGATGATGATGATGATGATGATGATGATGATGTCATAAGGTTAATGTTGTCACAATAGTGATAATGTCATAATGGTGTTCATGTCTTAATGTTTATGATGTCATAATAGTGATGATGTCACAATGGTGAAGATATCCTGATGATGATGATGATGATGATGATGACATATTGTTAATGTTCTCACAATAGCTATAATGTCATAATGGTGTGCATGTCTTAATGTTGATGATGTCATAACAGTGATGATGTCACAATGGTGAAGATATCATAATGATGATGATGATGATGATGATGATGATGATGTCATAATGATAATGTCACAATAGTGATATTGTCATAATGGTTTTCATGTCATAATGGTGATGATGTCATGATAGTGATGATATCACAATGTTGAAGATATCATGATGATGACGATGATGGTGATGATGTTGATGATGATGTCATAATGTTAATGGTGTCACAATAGTGATGTCATAATGGTGTTCATGTCTTTATGTTGATGATGTCATAATAGTGATGATGTCACAATGGTGAAGATATCATGATGATGATGATGATGATGATGATGATGATGATGATGACGATGATGACGATGATGATGTTGTCACAAAAGTGAGAATGTCATAATGGTTTTCATGTCATAATGGTGATGATGTCATAATAGTGATGATATCACAATGTTGAAGATATCATGATGATGATGATGATGATGATGATGATGATGTCATAATGTTAATGATGTCACAATAGGGATAATGTCATAATGGTGTTCATGTCTTAATGTTGATGATGTCATAATAGTGATGATGTCACAATGGAGAAAATATCTTGATGATGATGATGATGATGATGATGATGTCATAATGATAATGTTGTCACAAAAGTGATAATGTCATAATGGTTTTCATGTCTTAATATTGATGATGTCATAATAGTGATGATGTCACAATGGTGAAGATATGATGATGATGATGATGATGATGATGATGATGTCATAATGTTAATGTTGTCACAATAGTGATAATGTCATAATGGTGTTCATGTCTTAATGTTGATGATGTCATAATAGCGATGATGTCACAATGGTGAAGATATCATGATGACGATGATGATGATGATGATGATGATGATGATGATGATGATGATGATGTCATAATGATAATGTTGTCACAAAAGTGAGAATGTCATAATGGTTTTCATGTCATAATAGCGATGATGTCATAATAGCGATGATATCACAATGTTGAATATGTCATGATGATTATGATGATGATGATGATGATGTCATAATAGTGATGATGTCACAATGGTGAAGATATCATGATGATGCTGACGATGATGATGATGATGTCATAATGATAATGTTGTCACAATAGTGATAATAAACAATTCTCAGTGAATGATGTTATTTTGCGCCAGAAACAACTGCAGCTGAGGTCTCCTCTCAAGGGTACCAACACTTGAATAAATTTAGAACAACAGAAAAAAATGGAGTCGACCACCAGCGCTGTTAATGTCGAGTAAATGTGCGAATATCTCTCAACTGATGTTACTCCTCAGTCAACCATCAGGGAATGTTTTCAATCAAATGTTCCTTGTTTGATGTACCTCACTCACCGCCGTACAATGGAATTTCCTCTTATAAAGGTATCTTTTCCTTGTACGATTGGAGTCGGCAAACCATTAACTCTTATACCTTGTAAATAATTTAGAGAGAATGATAGATAATTTGATATACCTTACTCACCGACGTACGGTGAGGTTTCCTCATATAAAGGTATCTTTTCCTATAGTTTAAAAACCAGCATCAAAAGGGCATATGGTAATGAACTCACCATTGGTCTAGGCCCTATGTTCATCCAAAGGTTTCTTTATAACTGCAGCATGGGTCACTTCAAAAAACCGGTGTCATGGCATCGTTATATAGACGATATATTATTTATATGGAGGGGAGATCAGTCATCCTTGGATTCCTTTTGCACATATTTGAATAGTAACAATAGGAATATCCATCTTACTTTCAATATTAGTGATTCTAATGTGAATTTTTTGGATCTGAATATTTATATAGAGGGAGGTAAATTAAAAACACGAAACTATGTTAAACCCACCGACTGCAACTCCTACATTACATCCACCAGTAACCATCACACAAATTGGCTGAAAAGCATTCCTATCAGCCAATTTCAAAGGATCCGGAGGAATTGCACAGAGATAACTGAATATGAAAGTCAGGCAGGTGTTTTGGAACAACAGTTCCGTGCTAAAGGATATAGAGAAGATATGATTAGTGAAGCCTCAAAGAGAGCCCTAAATATGGATAGACCTACTGCCCTTAAAGATACAAATAAGAAGAGTAATGTGAAATATAGGAATGGGGACACACCGTTTATCTCTAATTATACCAGTCAACACAAACAGGTGGAAAAAATAATAGCTAAACATTGGGGGATTTTAAAACATGACCCATTGTTGAAGAAACATGTTTCAGAGGTTCCGAAATTTGTATATAGAAAAGCACGCAACCTCAAAGATCTAGTGGTTAGAAGTATAGTTTCTGTTCCAAAACCTCTATCTGTTAATTCCTCCAAGGGTTTTTACAGATGCGGCACGTGTATTATGTGCCGAACATGTAAGAGCCACAACAGTAAAATCACTGAGTATAAGTCATGTCAAACAAATAAGGTTTATGAGATCAGAGATTTTGTCACCTGTAATTCCAAATATTGTGTATATCTGTTGGAATGTTCTTGTAACGCTCAATATGTTGGCAGAACTTCACGCATGTTAAAGACACGATTAGCGGAACACGTAAGAAATATAAAGAAAGGGTTGGAAACCCACAATGTGTCCATGCATTTTAAGAACCAACATCAGTGTAATATTAATAACTTGGTCAGTTTTTGTGGTATAAAAACTGTAAAAACCAGTTGGAGGACGGATGATAGAGATATTAAGTTAGCACAATTGGAAATGAGAACTATATACGATTTAAAAACCCTTTCCCCAAGAGGTCTCAATGCTGACTTTGAGACAAAATGGTTCTTATAATAAAAAGGATAATAATATATATATTGGATAGATATATGTACAGGTATATATACATAAGAATGTGTTTTGCAGATATATACGTGTTGTACATCACGAATGTTAAATACGGATGTAATACTAAATGAAAATATTCTTCTTTTTTCTCTTGTTTGGTTGCAATGCGCTATGAGCACTTAAATGTTCTATGTCCAAGATTGTCCCGATCTGCGTTCCACTGAGAAGAGAATATGACTACCTACTTCCTATTTGCGTTCCACGAGAAAGCGGAAGTCAGCGGTGCTTACTTCCGGTCGACGGCAATACGTTTGACGTCATGACGTGACCCGCCGCGAACAGCGGAAACAAAGTATACATAAAAAGGACTGAGAGGATTTTTTCTAACTATGCTCCCGTTTCCGGATTCACATGGAACACAAGCTGTCTCCTAGACAACCGGTTGGCGCCCGTTTTACACCAATCATCGACATGGGATGTCGAGGAGAACTCTGGGAAGGGATATATGATTGGGTAGTTTGTGGAAACACAGGCCAGATCTAAAATGTGGAATGGAGTCCAATGTTAAACATACAAAGAAAATATTTATCTAATCCGTATCTTTGTTACATTGTGATTAAGAGTATTTTAGATTTATAGATATTAATCTTGGTTTTTACATATATCTTTTTGAAGAGAGATGTAAATTTATTAATTTTGAATGGCATGTTATGTAATTAATGTGAGGAATATCGTTACAAAGATGATTTTATTGTATGGATAGGAATGCTGCACAGTGATTGGGTAGAAATCACATGGTTAGTTTTATTTGGTATAAATATGTGTACCAGGCTTACACACTATACACCCTGAGGAAGGAAACATTTCCGAAACGCATTGGTGATATGAACTACAGGGAGGAAACATCCCCATCCACATAAGGAGTAAGATCTGTTTTTCTCAAGATTAACCTTTTTTCCCCCCTTTTTTGTGCTGCCTTTGGGGACTTGATTGGCAGACCGGTTGATGTTTGAGGTCCTTATGGAGTGGAGTGATGTAATCCCTGCCTTTTAAAACATTTTATGTATGGACAATTTTTTTATGAATTAAAAATTTCTTTTACGAAGTATCCAGTATTCCTATCCATATTTTAAGGAAAAACCATCCGGTTTTTTGAAGTGACCCATGCTGCAGTTATAAAGAAACCTTTGGATGAACATAGGGCCTAGACCAATGGTGAGTTCATTACCATATGCCCTTTTGATGCTGGTTTTTAAACTATAGGAAAAGATACCTTTATATGAGGAAACCTCACCGTACGTCGGTGAGTAAGGTATATCAAATTATCTATCATTCTCTCTAAATTATTTACAAGGTATAAGAGTTAATGGTTTGCCGACTCCAATCGTACAAGGAAAAGATACCTTTATAAGAGGAAATTCCATTGTACGGCGGTGAGTGAGGTACATCAAACAAGGAACATTTGATTGAAAACATTCCCTGATGGTTGACTGAGGAGTAACATCAGTTGAGAGATATTCGCACATTTACTCGACATTAACAGCGCTGGTGGTCGACTCCATTTTTTTCTGTTGTTCTAAATTTATTCAAGTGTTGGTACCCTTGAGAGGAGACCTCAGCTGCAGTTGTTTCTGGCGCAAAATAACATCATTCACTGAGAATTGTTTAGTATACCTTGTACCATTTTTTGGTGTTTATTTGCTGCCTTATAATGTTTGCTCATAGGGCCGGTAGACGAGCCCAAGCGAATGAAGTCTTCCAAAATGAGTATAACACTCATCTAGTAGATGATGATTTAGAAGGTTTAATGTATAAATTAGAGAAATTATTAACCAAGGAGAGTAAGATCTGGTGGGAAACCATTACATTAGAAAGATATTGTATGGATAAATTAATTCCAAGGGGACTTAGAATTAATAAAATTCCCTCATTTCAAGATGAGACACAGGATTTCAAGGATGATTGGAATAAAATCTTAGATAGTTGTTCCTATTCCCTTATGCAACTCATTATAAAAAAAAGGAGTGCTGAATTGATAAAAATTGAGGAAGAAATTGAAGTATTTAAATCATTAGCAGAACCCTTTTCAGCTTTAAAAGACTATAAAGAAATGGAAGAGTATATAGTCAGTCGAGTGGAAAAAAATGAGAGGGAAATTAAAAATAAGAAACAGAAAAAGTACCAGCGGGATAAAGAAGATTATAGAAAAAAGGAGGTTTACCATATAGAAAGTAAAAATAAAAACCCCCCAGGAGACAATATACAAGAAACCCACCCCAATAGATATATACATCCTTATAAAAAGAAGTTTTTTGATAAGAGACAGATTGGGGATCCTAAGGAACGATATAGAAAAATAAGTAGAGATGGGTTAGATCGTTGGGAGGAACCACGTTTCAGGAGGAGATATCCAGAAAGGCCACATAATAGCTCAGACCTCCCTAGAAAAGGTGAGTTTTCCCGGGACAAAAAAGAGTCATATAGGAGGAATGATAGAGATAGAGATGAGAATCTAAGAGAGGATCATTGGAGAAAATCATACCATGACAATCCATCCCCGTATCTGACACAACACAATAGATTTCAACCATTGGATTCCCAAGAAGTTTTTTTAGAACAAAGGATTCCCAAGCATCCAAGGAAGATGTAGGGAAAGGTCCTACTAAAAGAGGAACTAGAGGAGGTAGGAAAAAGAACAAAAAACCCAAAAAAACCATACCAGAGAAAGCCACTTTGGATGATATACCCAAAGGGGAAGAATTAGGTAAAACAAAATTTTTTAATTTAAGTAGCTATAGCCTTACTAAACATGAAGAAAGCGTGTTGGAGAGAGGTTTAAAATTCGCCCCCTCAAATAAGACGGATGAGTTTAGTATATTTGTAGATATCGAAAGGTTTATCAGAAGAGTCACTTTGAAGAGATTCTTTGAAGAGAACCCAAGTGGCTCAAATGATAAGGTGGTAGGGACTAAATTCAAAAGGAAATCACATTTTTTTCCAAGGCATAAAAAGGGATGTTTTATAGAGTCATTTGAACGACTAGTAAAAGAAGATTTGGAGAACACGAAATTTAAACCGAATAGGAATGTAAATTTGACCAAAGAAGAGAGATTGGCCCTTAAAAGCTTAAAAGATAATAAGGAGATAGTCATCAAACCGGCAGATAAGGGGGGAGGGGTAATAATTATGGATTTGGATTATTATAATGAAGAAATCCTTAGGCAATTAATGGATAAAAAAACGTACAGAAAATTAAGAGGAAATCCAAGTGTTGGGATTTTGAAAAAATTAGATGTGTTTTTAGCATTGTACACTTCAAATCGCATAATTACAGAGGAGGAATCTCTATTTATTCATATAGATAATCCATCTTTACCTGCTCTATATATTTTACCAAAAATACATAAAGATAATAAGAAACCCCCAGGACGTCCCATTGTAGCCGGAACAAATTCCTGTTTGTCCAATCTATCCTTCTTTATAGACAGTTTCCTACAACCCCTAGTGAAAGTCATTCCATCTTATGTAAAAGATACTATAGAGGTGATAAACAAACTAGAGGAGATTGAGTGGGATCCAAGTTATTTACTTATAACAGCAGACGTAACATCCCTCTACACAGTGATTAATCATGAACAGGGCTTGGAATCCACTCGTTTCTTTTTGGATAAAACAGAGATGTTAGAGGAGAAGAAACATTTTATTATAGAGGGGATATCATTAATCCTGCATAATAATTTCTTTTGGTTTAAGGACAGTTTTTATCTGCAATTAACAGGAACTGCCATGGGCACCAGGCTGGCGCCGAGTTATGCCAACCTATTTATGGGCCACTGGGAAGAAAACCAGGTGTGGACGGGGCATGACTTTGGCGCCAGCCTGGTGTCATGGCATCGTTATATAGACGATATATTATTTATATGGAGGGGAGATCAGTCATCCTTGGATTCCTTTTGCACATATTTGAATAGTAACAATAGGAATATCCATCTTACTTTCAATATTAGTGATTCTAATGTGAATTTTTTGGATCTGAATATTTATATAGAGGGAGGTAAATTAAAAACACGAAACTATGTTAAACCCACCGACTGCAACTCCTACATTACATCCACCAGTAACCATCACACAAATTGGCTGAAAAGCATTCCTATCAGCCAATTTCAAAGGATCCGGAGGAATTGCACAGAGATAACTGAATATGAAAGTCAGGCAGGTGTTTTGGAACAACAGTTCCGTGCTAAAGGATATAGAGAAGATATGATTAGTGAAGCCTCAAAGAGAGCCCTAAATATGGATAGACCTACTGCCCTTAAAGATACAAATAAGAAGAGTAATGTGAAATATAGGAATGGGGACACACCGTTTATCTCTAATTATACCAGTCAACACAAACAGGTGGAAAAAATAATAGCTAAACATTGGGGGATTTTAAAACATGACCCATTGTTGAAGAAACATGTTTCAGAGGTTCCGAAATTTGTATATAGAAAAGCACGCAACCTCAAAGATCTAGTGGTTAGAAGTATAGTTTCTGTTCCAAAACCTCTATCTGTTAATTCCTCCAAGGGTTTTTACAGATGCGGCACGTGTATTATGTGCCGAACATGTAAGAGCCACAACAGTAAAATCACTGAGTATAAGTCATGTCAAACAAATAAGGTTTATGAGATCAGAGATTTTGTCACCTGTAATTCCAAATATTGTGTATATCTGTTGGAATGTTCTTGTAACGCTCAATATGTTGGCAGAACTTCACGCATGTTAAAGACACGATTAGCGGAACACGTAAGAAATATAAAGAAAGGGTTGGAAACCCACAATGTGTCCATGCATTTTAAGAACCAACATCAGTGTAATATTAATAACTTGGTCAGTTTTTGTGGTATAAAAACTGTAAAAACCAGTTGGAGGACGGATGATAGAGATATTAAGTTAGCACAATTGGAAATGAGAACTATATACGATTTAAAAACCCTTTCCCCAAGAGGTCTCAATGCTGACTTTGAGACAAAATGGTTCTTATAATAAAAAGGATAATAATATATATATTGGATAGATATATGTACAGGTATATATACATAAGAATGTGTTTTGCAGATATATACGTGTTGTACATCACGAATGTTAAATACGGATGTAATACTAAATGAAAATATTCTTCTTTTTTCTCTTGTTTGGTTGCAATGCGCTATGAGCACTTAAATGTTCTATGTCCAAGATTGTCCCGATCTGCGTTCCACTGAGAAGAGAATATGACTACCTACTTCCTATTTGCGTTCCACGAGAAAGCGGAAGTCAGCGGTGCTTACTTCCGGTCGACGGCAATACGTTTGACGTCATGACGTGACCCGCCGCGAACAGCGGAAACAAAGTATACATAAAAAGGACTGAGAGGATTTTTTCTAACTATGCTCCCGTTTCCGGATTCACATGGAACACAAGCTGTCTCCTAGACAACCGGTTGGCGCCCGTTTTACACCAATCATCGACATGGGATGTCGAGGAGAACTCTGGGAAGGGATATATGATTGGGTAGTTTGTGGAAACACAGGCCAGATCTAAAATGTGGAATGGAGTCCAATGTTAAACATACAAAGAAAATATTTATCTAATCCGTATCTTTGTTACATTGTGATTAAGAGTATTTTAGATTTATAGATATTAATCTTGGTTTTTACATATATCTTTTTGAAGAGAGATGTAAATTTATTAATTTTGAATGGCATGTTATGTAATTAATGTGAGGAATATCGTTACAAAGATGATTTTATTGTATGGATAGGAATGCTGCACAGTGATTGGGTAGAAATCACATGGTTAGTTTTATTTGGTATAAATATGTGTACCAGGCTTACACACTATACACCCTGAGGAAGGAAACATTTCCGAAACGCATTGGTGATATGAACTACAGGGAGGAAACATCCCCATCCACATAAGGAGTAAGATCTGTTTTTCTCAAGATTAACCTTTTTTCCCCCCTTTTTTGTGCTGCCTTTGGGGACTTGATTGGCAGACCGGTTGATGTTTGAGGTCCTTATGGAGTGGAGTGATGTAATCCCTGCCTTTTAAAACATTTTATGTATGGACAATTTTTTTATGAATTAAAAATTTCTTTTACGAAGTATCCAGTATTCCTATCCATATTTTAAGGAAAAACCATCCGGTTTTTTGAAGTGACCCATGCTGCAGTTATAAAGAAACCTTTGGATGAACATAGGGCCTAGACCAATGGTGAGTTCATTACCATATGCCCTTTTGATGCTGGTTTTTAAACTATAGGAAAAGATACCTTTATATGAGGAAACCTCACCGTACGTCGGTGAGTAAGGTATATCAAATTATCTATCATTCTCTCTAAATTATTTACAAGGTATAAGAGTTAATGGTTTGCCGACTCCAATCGTACAAGGAAAAGATACCTTTATAAGAGGAAATTCCATTGTACGGCGGTGAGTGAGGTACATCAAACAAGGAACATTTGATTGAAAACATTCCCTGATGGTTGACTGAGGAGTAACATCAGTTGAGAGATATTCGCACATTTACTCGACATTAACAGCGCTGGTGGTCGACTCCATTTTTTTCTGTTGTTCTAAATTTATTCAAGTGTTGGTACCCTTGAGAGGAGACCTCAGCTGCAGTTGTTTCTGGCGCAAAATAACATCATTCACTGAGAATTGTTTAGTATACCTTGTACCATTTTTTGGTGTTTATTTGCTGCCTTATAATGTTTGCTCATAGGGCCGGTAGACGAGCCCAAGCGAATGAAGTCTTCCAAAATGAGTATAACACTCATCTAGTAGATGATGATTTAGAAGGTTTAATGTATAAATTAGAGAAATTATTAACCAAGGAGAGTAAGATCTGGTGGGAAACCATTACATTAGAAAGATATTGTATGGATAAATTAATTCCAAGGGGACTTAGAATTAATAAAATTCCCTCATTTCAAGATGAGACACAGGATTTCAAGGATGATTGGAATAAAATCTTAGATAGTTGTTCCTATTCCCTTATGCAACTCATTATAAAAAAAAGGAGTGCTGAATTGATAAAAATTGAGGAAGAAATTGAAGTATTTAAATCATTAGCAGAACCCTTTTCAGCTTTAAAAGACTATAAAGAAATGGAAGAGTATATAGTCAGTCGAGTGGAAAAAAATGAGAGGGAAATTAAAAATAAGAAACAGAAAAAGTACCAGCGGGATAAAGAAGATTATAGAAAAAAGGAGGTTTACCATATAGAAAGTAAAAATAAAAACCCCCCAGGAGACAATATACAAGAAACCCACCCCAATAGATATATACATCCTTATAAAAAGAAGTTTTTTGATAAGAGACAGATTGGGGATCCTAAGGAACGATATAGAAAAATAAGTAGAGATGGGTTAGATCGTTGGGAGGAACCACGTTTCAGGAGGAGATATCCAGAAAGGCCACATAATAGCTCAGACCTCCCTAGAAAAGGTGAGTTTTCCCGGGACAAAAAAGAGTCATATAGGAGGAATGATAGAGATAGAGATGAGAATCTAAGAGAGGATCATTGGAGAAAATCATACCCTGACAATCCATCCCCGTATCTGACACAACACAATAGATTTCAACCATTGGATTCCCAAGAAGTTTTTTTAGAACAAAGGATTCCCAAGCATCCAAGGAAGATGTAGGGAAAGGTCCTACTAAAAGAGGAACTAGAGGAGGTAGGAAAAAGAACAAAAAACCCAAAAAAACCATACCAGAGAAAGCCACTTTGGATGATATACCCAAAGGGGAAGAATTAGGTAAAACAAAATTTTTTAATTTAAGTAGCTATAGCCTTACTAAACATGAAGAAAGCGTGTTGGAGAGAGGTTTAAAATTCGCCCCCTCAAATAAGACGGATGAGTTTAGTATATTTGTAGATATCGAAAGGTTTATCAGAAGAGTCACTTTGAAGAGATTCTTTGAAGAGAACCCAAGTGGCTCAAATGATAAGGTGGTAGGGACTAAATTCAAAAGGAAATCACATTTTTTTCCAAGGCATAAAAAGGGATGTTTTATAGAGTCATTTGAACGACTAGTAAAAGAAGATTTGGAGAACACGAAATTTAAACCGAATAGGAATGTAAATTTGACCAAAGAAGAGAGATTGGCCCTTAAAAGCTTAAAAGATAATAAGGAGATAGTCATCAAACCGGCAGATAAGGGGGGAGGGGTAATAATTATGGATTTGGATTATTATAATGAAGAAATCCTTAGGCAATTAATGGATAAAAAAACGTACAGAAAATTAAGAGGAAATCCAAGTGTTGGGATTTTGAAAAAATTAGATGTGTTTTTAGCATTGTACACTTCAAATCGCATAATTACAGAGGAGGAATCTCTATTTATTCATATAGATAATCCATCTTTACCTGCTCTATATATTTTACCAAAAATACATAAAGATAATAAGAAACCCCCAGGACGTCCCATTGTAGCCGGAACAAATTCCTGTTTGTCCAATCTATCCTTCTTTATAGACAGTTTCCTACAACCCCTAGTGAAAGTCATTCCATCTTATGTAAAAGATACTATAGAGGTGATAAACAAACTAGAGGAGATTGAGTGGGATCCAAGTTATTTACTTATAACAGCAGACGTAACATCCCTCTACACAGTGATTAATCATGAACAGGGCTTGGAATCCACTCGTTTCTTTTTGGATAAAACAGAGATGTTAGAGGAGAAGAAACATTTTATTATAGAGGGGATATCATTAATCCTGCATAATAATTTCTTTTGGTTTAAGGACAGTTTTTATCTGCAATTAACAGGAACTGCCATGGGCACCAGGCTGGCGCCGAGTTATGCCAACCTATTTATGGGCCACTGGGAAGAAAACCAGGTGTGGACGGGGCATGACTTTGGCGCCAGCCTGGTGTCATGGCATCGTTATATAGACGATATATTATTTATATGGAGGGGAGATCAGTCATCCTTGGATTCCTTTTGCACATATTTGAATAGTAACAATAGGAATATCCATCTTACTTTCAATATTAGTGATTCTAATGTGAATTTTTTGGATCTGAATATTTATATAGAGGGAGGTAAATTAAAAACACGAAACTATGTTAAACCCACCGACTGCAACTCCTACATTACATCCACCAGTAACCATCACACAAATTGGCTGAAAAGCATTCCTATCAGCCAATTTCAAAGGATCCGGAGGAATTGCACAGAGATAACTGAATATGAAAGTCAGGCAGGTGTTTTGGAACAACAGTTCCGTGCTAAAGGATATAGAGAAGATATGATTAGTGAAGCCTCAAAGAGAGCCCTAAATATGGATAGACCTACTGCCCTTAAAGATACAAATAAGAAGAGTAATGTGAAATATAGGAATGGGGACACACCGTTTATCTCTAATTATACCAGTCAACACAAACAGGTGGAAAAAATAATAGCTAAACATTGGGGGATTTTAAAACATGACCCATTGTTGAAGAAACATGTTTCAGAGGTTCCGAAATTTGTATATAGAAAAGCACGCAACCTCAAAGATCTAGTGGTTAGAAGTATAGTTTCTGTTCCAAAACCTCTATCTGTTAATTCCTCCAAGGGTTTTTACAGATGCGGCACGTGTATTATGTGCCGAACATGTAAGAGCCACAACAGTAAAATCACTGAGTATAAGTCATGTCAAACAAATAAGGTTTATGAGATCAGAGATTTTGTCACCTGTAATTCCAAATATTGTGTATATCTGTTGGAATGTTCTTGTAACGCTCAATATGTTGGCAGAACTTCACGCATGTTAAAGACACGATTAGCGGAACACGTAAGAAATATAAAGAAAGGGTTGGAAACCCACAATGTGTCCATGCATTTTAAGAACCAACATCAGTGTAATATTAATAACTTGGTCAGTTTTTGTGGTATAAAAACTGTAAAAACCAGTTGGAGGACGGATGATAGAGATATTAAGTTAGCACAATTGGAAATGAGAACTATATACGATTTAAAAACCCTTTCCCCAAGAGGTCTCAATGCTGACTTTGAGACAAAATGGTTCTTATAATAAAAAGGATAATAATATATATATTGGATAGATATATGTACAGGTATATATACATAAGAATGTGTTTTGCAGATATATACGTGTTGTACATCACGAATGTTAAATACGGATGTAATACTAAATGAAAATATTCTTCTTTTTTCTCTTGTTTGGTTGCAATGCGCTATGAGCACTTAAATGTTCTATGTCCAAGATTGTCCCGATCTGCGTTCCACTGAGAAGAGAATATGACTACCTACTTCCTATTTGCGTTCCACGAGAAAGCGGAAGTCAGCGGTGCTTACTTCCGGTCGACGGCAATACGTTTGACGTCATGACGTGACCCGCCGCGAACAGCGGAAACAAAGTATACATAAAAAGGACTGAGAGGATTTTTTCTAACTATGCTCCCGTTTCCGGATTCACATGGAACACAAGCTGTCTCCTAGACAACCGGTTGGCGCCCGTTTTACACCAATCATCGACATGGGATGTCGAGGAGAACTCTGGGAAGGGATATATGATTGGGTAGTTTGTGGAAACACAGGCCAGATCTAAAATGTGGAATGGAGTCCAATGTTAAACATACAAAGAAAATATTTATCTAATCCGTATCTTTGTTACATTGTGATTAAGAGTATTTTAGATTTATAGATATTAATCTTGGTTTTTACATATATCTTTTTGAAGAGAGATGTAAATTTATTAATTTTGAATGGCATGTTATGTAATTAATGTGAGGAATATCGTTACAAAGATGATTTTATTGTATGGATAGGAATGCTGCACAGTGATTGGGTAGAAATCACATGGTTAGTTTTATTTGGTATAAATATGTGTACCAGGCTTACACACTCTACACCCTGAGGAAGGAAACATTTCCGAAACGCATTGGTGATATGAACTACAGGGAGGAAACATCCCCATCCACATAAGGAGTAAGATCTGTTTTTCTCAAGATTAACCTTTTTTCCCCCCTTTTTTGTGCTGCCTTTGGGGACTTGATTGGCAGACCGGTTGATGTTTGAGGTCCTTATGGAGTGGAGTGATGTAATCCCTGCCTTTTAAAACATTTTATGTATGGACAATTTTTTTATGAATTAAAAATTTCTTTTACGAAGTATCCAGTATTCCTATCCATATTTTAAGGAAAAACCATCCGGTTTTTTGAAGTGACCCATGCTGCAGTTATAAAGAAACCTTTGGATGAACATAGGGCCTAGACCAATGGTGAGTTCATTACCATATGCCCTTTTGATGCTGGTTTTTAAACTATAGGAAAAGATACCTTTATATGAGGAAACCTCACCGTACGTCGGTGAGTAAGGTATATCAAATTATCTATCATTCTCTCTAAATTATTTACAAGGTATAAGAGTTAATGGTTTGCCGACTCCAATCGTACAAGGAAAAGATACCTTTATAAGAGGAAATTCCATTGTACGGCGGTGAGTGAGGTACATCAAACAAGGAACATTTGATTGAAAACATTCCCTGATGGTTGACTGAGGAGTAACATCAGTTGAGAGATATTCGCACATTTACTCGACATTAACAATAGTGATAATGTCATAATGGTTTTCATGTCATAATGGTGATGATGTCATAATAGTGATGATATCACAATGTTGAAGATAGCATGATGATGATGATGATGATGATGTCATAATGTTAATGTTGTCACAATAGTGATAATGTCATAATGGTGTTCATGTCTTAATGTTAATGATGTCATAATAGTGATGATGTCACAATGGAGAAGATATCATGATGATGATGATGATGATGATGATGATGATGATGTCATAATGATAATGTTGTCACAAAAGTGATAATGTCTTCATGGTTTTCATGTCATAATGGTGATGATGTCATAATAGCGATGATATCACAATGTTGAATATATGATGATGATGATGATGATGATGATGATGTCATAAGGTTAATGTTGTCACAATAGTTATCATGTCATAATGGTGTGCATGTCTTAATGTTGATGATGTTATAATAGTGATGATGTCACAATGGTGAAGATATCATAATGATGATGATTATGATGATGATGATGATGATGTCATAATGATAATGTTGTCACAAAAGTGATAATGTCATAATGGTGTGCATGTCTTAATATTGATGATGTCATAATAGTGATGATGTCACAATGGTGAAGATATGATGATGATGATGATGATGATGATGATGATGATGATGCCATAATGATAATGTTGTCACAAAAGTGATAATGTCATAATGGTGATGATGTCATAATAGTGATGATATCACAATGTTGAAGATATCATGATGATGATGATGATGATGATGATGATGATAATGATGATGATGTCATAATGTTAATGGTGTCACAATAGTGATAATGTCATAATGGTGTTCATGTCTTAATGTTGATGATGTCATAATAGTGATGATGTCACAATGGTGAAGATATTGTGATGATGATGATGATGATGATGATGATGATGATGTCATAATGTTAATGTTGTCACAATAGTGATAATGTCATAATGGTGTTCATGTCTTAATGTTGATGATGTCATAATAGGGATGATGTCACAATGGTGAATATATCATAATGATGATGATGATGATGATGATGTCATAATGATAATGTCACAAAAGTGATAATGTCATAATGGTTTTCATGTCATAATGGTAATGATGTCATATTAGTGATTATATCACAATGTTGAAGATATGATGATGATGATGATGATGTAAATGTTTTCACAATAATGATAATGTCATAATGGTGTTCATGTCTTAATGTTGATGATGTCATAATAGTGATGATGTCACAATGGATAAGATATGATGATGATGATGATGATGATGATGATGTCATAATGTTAATGTTGTCACAATAGTTATAATGTCATAATGGTGTGCTTGTCTTAATGTTGATGATGTCATAATAGTGATGATGTCACAATAGTGCAGATATCATAATGATGATGATTATGATGATGATGTCATAATGATAATGTTGTCACAATAGTGATAATGTCATAATGGTGTTCATGTATTAATGTTGATGATGTCATAATAGTGATGATGTCACAATGGTGAAGATATCATGATGATGATGATGATGATGATGATGATGATGATGATGATGTCATAATGTTAATGTTGTCACAATAGTGATAATGTCATAATGGTGTTCATGTCTTCATGTTGATGATGTCATAATTTTGATGATGTCACAATGGTGAAGATATCCTAATTGTGGTGATGATGATGATGATGATGATGATGATGATGATGATGATGACTAAGATGTCATAATGATAATGTCACAATAAAGATAATGTCATAATGGTTTTTATGTCATAATGGTGATGATGTCATAATAGTGATGATATCACAATGTTGAAGAGATCATGATGATGATAATGATAATGATGATGATGATGATGATGATGATGATGATGATGTCATAATGTTAATGGTGTCACAATAGTGATAATGTCATAATGGTGTTCATGTCTTAATGGTGATGATGTCATAATAGTGATGATGTCACAATGGTGAAGATATGATGATGATGATGATGATGATGATGATGATGATGATGATGTCATAATGATAATGTTGTCACAAAAGTGAGAATGTCATAATGGTTTTCATGTCATAATGGTGATGATGTCATAATAGTAATGATGTCACAGTGTTGAATATATCATAATGATGATGATGATGATTGATGATGATAATGATGATGTCATAATGGTAATGTTGTCACAATAGTGATAATGTCATAATGGTGTTCATGTCTTAATGGTGATGATGTCACACTGGAGAAAATATGATGATGATGATGATGATGATGATGATGATGATGATGATGATGTCATAATGTTAATGTCACAGTAGTGATAATGTAATAATGGTGTTCATGTCTTAATGGTGATGATGTCATAATAGTGATGATATCACAATGTTGAAGATATGATGATGATGATGATGATGATGATGATGATGATGATGTCGTCATAATGTTATTGTCACAATAGTGATAATGTCATAATGGTGTTCATGTATTAATGTTGATGATGTCATAATAGTGATGATGTCACAATGGTGAAGATATCATAATGATGATGATGATGATGATGATGATCATGATGATGATGATGATGATGATGATGATGTCATAATGATAATGTTGTCACAAAACTGATAATGTCATAATGGTTTTCATGTCATAATGGTGATGATGTCATAATAGCGATGATATCACAATGTTGAATATATGATGATGATGATATCACAGTGTTAATGTTGTCACAATAGTGATAATGTCATAATGGTGTTCATGTCTTAATGTTGATGATATCATAATAGTGATGATGTCACAATGGTGAAGATATCCTGATGATGATGATGATGATGACGACATAATGTTAATGTTGTCACAATAGTTATAATGTCATAATGGTGTGCATGTCTTAATGTTGATGATGTCATAATAGTGATGATGTCACATTGTTGAAGATATGATGATGACGATGATGGTGATGGAAATGATGATGATGTTGATGTTGTTGTCATAATGTTAATGTTGTCACAATAGTGATAATATCATTATGGTGTTCATGTCTTAATGTTGATGATGTCATAATAGTGATGATATCACAATGTTGAAGATATCCTGATGATGATGATGATGACATAATGTTAATGTTGTCACAATAGCTATAATGTCATAATGGTGTGCATGTCTTAATGTTGATGATGTCATAACAGTGATGATGTCACAATGGTGAAGATATCCTAATTGTGATGATGATGATGATGATGATGATGATGAGGATGACTATGATGTCATAATGATAATGTCACAATAAAGATAATGTCATAATGGTTTTCATGTCATAATGGTGATGATGTCATAATAGTGATGATATCACAATGTTGAAGATATA
>NC_086451.1:155897232-155899732 GCF_028390025.1 Pseudophryne corroboree | reverse complement strand
AATAGTGATTATGTCACAATGGTGAAGATATCATAATGATGATGATGATGATGATGATGATGATGATGATGTCATAATGATAATGTTGTCACAAAAGTGATAATGTCATAATGGTTTTCATTTTATAATGGTGATGATGTCATATTAGCGATGATATCACAATATTGAATATATCATGATGATGATGATGATGAAGATGATGATGATGATGATGATGTCATAATGTAAATGTTGTCACAATAGTTATCATGTCATAATGGTTTTAATGTCTTAATGTTGATGATGTCATAATAGTGATGATGTCACAATGATGATGATGATGATGATGATGATGATGATGTCATAATGATAATGTTGTCACAAAAGTGATAATGTCATAATGGTGTGCATGTCTTAATATTGATGGTGTCATAATAGTGATGATGTCACAATGTTGAATATATGATAATGATGATGATGATGATGATGATGATGATGATGATGATGATGATGATGTCATAATGTTAATGTTGTCACAAAAGTGATAATGTCATAATGGTGTTCATGTCTTAATGTTGATGATGTCATAATAGTGATGATATCACAATGTTGAATATATCATGATGATGATGATGATGATGATGATGATGACGACGATGATGATGATGATGATGATGATGATGTCATAATGATTATGTCACAAAAGTGATAATGTCATAATGGTTTTCATGTCATAATGGTGATGATGTCATAATAGCGATGATATCACAATGTTTAATATATCATGATGATGATGATGACGATGATGATGATGTCATAATGATAATGTTGTCACAAAAGTGAGAATGTCATAATGGTGTGCATGTCTTAATATTGATGATGTCATAATAGTGATGATGTCACAATGGTGAAGATATGATGATGATGATGATGATGATGATGATGATGATGATGATGCCATAATGTTAATGTTGTCACAATAGTTATAATGTCATAATGGTGTGCATGTCTTAATGTTGATGATGTCATAATAGTGATGATGTCACAATGATGATGATGATGATGATGATGATGATGATGATGATGATGATGATGATGATGTAATAATGTTAATGTTGTCACAATAGTTATAATGTCATAATGGTGTGCATGTCTTAATGTTGATGATGTTATAATAGTGATGATGTCACAATGGTGAAGATATCATAATGATGATGATTATGATGATGATGATGATGTCATAATGATAATGTTGTCACAAAAGTGATAATGTCATAATGGTGTGCATGTCTTAATATTGATGATGTCATAATAGTGATGATGTCACAATGGTGAAGATATGATTATGATGATGATGATGATGATGATGATGATGATGATGCCATAATGATAATGTTGTCACAAAAGTGATAATGTCATAATGGTGATGATGTCATAATAGTGATGATATCACAATGTTGAAGATATCATGATGATGATGATGATGATGTCATAATGATAATGTTGTCACAAAAGTGAGAATGTCATAATGGTTTTCATGTCATAATAGTGATGATGTCATAATAGCGATGATATCACAATGTTTAATATATCATGATGATGATGATGACGATGATGATGATGATGATGATGATGATGATGATGATGATGTCATAATGATAATGTTGTCACAAAAGTGAGAATGTCATAATGGTTTTCATGTCATAATGGTGAAGATGTCATAATAGTGATGATATCACAATGTTGAAGATATCATGATGATGTTGATGATGATGTCATAATGTTAATGTTGTCACAATAGTTATCATGTCATAATGTTGTTCATGTCTTAATGTTGATGATGTCATAATAGTGATGATGTCACAATAATGATGATGATGATGATGAGGATGAGGATGATGATGATGATGATGATGTCATAATGTAAATGTTGTCACAATAGTTATCATGTCATAATGGTTTTAATGTCTTAATGTTGATTATGTCATAATAGTGATGATGTCACAATGATGATGATGATGATGATGATGATGATGATGATGATGTAATAATGTTAATGTTGTCACAATAGTTATAATGTCATAATGGTGTGCATGTCTTAATGTTGATGATGTCATAATAGTGATGATGTCACAATAGTGAAGATATCATAATGATGATGATGATGATGATGATGATGATGATGATGATGATGATGATGATGATGATGATGTAATAATGTTAATGTTGTCACAATAGTTATAATGTCATAATGGTGTGCATGTCTTAATGTTGATGATGTCATAATAGTGATGATGTCACAATGATGATGATGATGATGATGTAATAATGTTAATGTTGTCACAATAGTTATAATGTCATAATGGTGTGCATGTCTTAATGTTGATGATGTTATAATAGTGATGATGTCAAAATAGTGAAGATATCATAATGATGATGATGATGATGATGATGATGATGATGATGATGATGATGTCATAATGATAATGTTGTCACAAAAGTGATAATGTCATAATGGTTT
>NC_086451.1:155857232-155864732 GCF_028390025.1 Pseudophryne corroboree | reverse complement strand
TGATGTTACTCCTCAGTCAACCATCAGGGAATGTTTTCAATCAAATGTTCCTTGTTTGATGTACCTCACTCACCGCCGTACAATGGAATTTCCTCTTATAAAGGTATCTTTTCCTTGTACGATTGGAGTCGGCAAACCATTAACTCTTATACCTTGTAAATAATTGAGAGAGAATGATAGATAATTTGATATACCTTACTCACCGACGTACGGTGAGGTTTCCTCATATAAAGGTATCTTTTCCTATAGTTTAAAAACCAGCATCAAAAGGGCATATGGTAATGAACTCACCATTGGTCTAGGCCCTATGTTCATCCAAAGGTTTCTTTATAACTGCAGCATGGGTCACTTCAAAAAACCGGTGTCATGGCATCGTTATATAGACGATATATTATTTATATGGAGGGGAGATCAGTCATCCTTGGATTCCTTTTGCACATATTTGAATAGTAACAATAGGAATATCCATCTTACTTTCAATATTAGTGATTCTAATGTGAATTTTTTGGATCTGAATATTTATATAGAGGGAGGTAAATTAAAAACACGAAACTATGTTAAACCCACCGACTGCAACTCCTACATTACATCCACCAGTAACCATCACACAAATTGGCTGAAAAGCATTCCTATCAGCCAATTTCAAAGGATCCGGAGGAATTGCACAGAGATAACTGAATATGAAAGTCAGGCAGGTGTTTTGGAACAACAGTTCCGTGCTAAAGGATATAGAGATGATATGATTAGTGAAGCCTCAAAGAGAGCCCTAAATATGGATAGACCTACTGCCCTTAAAGATACAAATAAGAAGAGTAATGTGAAATATAGGAATGGGGACACACCGTTTATCTCTAATTATACCAGTCAACACAAACAGGTGGAAAAAATAATAGCTAAACATTGGGGGATTTTAAAACATGACCCATTGTTGAAGAAACATGTTTCAGAGGTTCCGAAATTTGTATATAGAAAAGCACGCAACCTCAAAGATCTAGTGGTTAGAAGTATAGTTTCTGTTCCAAAACCTCTATCTGTTAATTCCTCCAAGGGTTTTTACAGATGCGGCACGTGTATTATGTGCCGAACATGTAAGAGCCACAACAGTAAAATCACTGAGTATAAGTCATGTCAAACAAATAAGGTTTATGAGATAAGAGATTTTGTCACCTGTAATTCCAAATATTGTGTATATCTGTTGGAATGTTCTTGTAACGCTCAATATGTTGGCAGAACTTCACGCATGTTAAAGACACGATTAGCGGAACACGTAAGAAATATAAAGAAAGGGTTGGAAACCCACAATGTGTCCATGCATTTTAAGAACCAACATCAGTGTAATATTAATAACTTGGTCAGTTTTTGTGGTATAAAAACTGTAAAAACCAGTTGGAGGACGGATGATAGAGATATTAAGTTAGCACAATTGGAAATGAGAACTATATACGATTTAAAAACCCTTTCCCCAAGAGGTCTCAATGCTGACTTTGAGACAAAATGGTTCTTATAATAAAAAGGATAATAATATATATATTGGATAGATATATGTACAGGTATATATACATAAGAATGTGTTTTGCAGATATATACGTGTTGTACATCACGAATGTTAAATACGGATGTAATACTAAATGAAAATATTCTTCTTTTTTCTCTTGTTTGGTTGCAATGCGCTATGAGCACTTAAATGTTCTATGTCCAAGATTGTCCCGATCTGCGTTCCACTGAGAAGAGAATATGACTACCTACTTCCTATTTGCGTTCCACGAGAAAGCGGAAGTCAGCGGTGCTTACTTCCGGTCGACGGCAATACGTTTGACGTCATGACGTGACCCGCCGCGAACAGCGGAAACAAAGTATACATAAAAAGGACTGAGAGGATTTTTTCTAACTATGCTCCCGTTTCCGGATTCACATGGAACACAAGCTGTCTCCTAGACAACCGGTTGGCGCCCGTTTTACACCAATCATCGACATGGGATGTCGAGGAGAACTCTGGGAAGGGATATATGATTGGGTAGTTTGTGGAAACACAGGCCAGATCTAAAATGTGGAATGGAGTCCAATGTTAAACATACAAAGAAAATATTTATCTAATCCGTATCTTTGTTACATTGTGATTAAGAGTATTTTAGATTTATAGATATTAATCTTGGTTTTTACATATATCTTTTTGAAGAGAGATGTAAATTTATTAATTTTGAATGGCATGTTATGTAATTAATGTGAGGAATATCGTTACAAAGATGATTTTATTGTATGGATAGGAATGCTGCACAGTGATTGGGTAGAAATCACATGGTTAGTTTTATTTGGTATAAATATGTGTACCAGGCTTACACACTCTACACCCTGAGGAAGGAAACATTTCCGAAACGCATTGGTGATATGAACTACAGGGAGGAAACATCCCCATCCACATAAGGAGTAAGATCTGTTTTTCTCAAGATTAACCTTTTTTCCCCCCTTTTTTGTGCTGCCTTTGGGGACTTGATTGGCAGACCGGTTGATGTTTGAGGTCCTTATGGAGTGGAGTGATGTAATCCCTGCCTTTTAAAACATTTTATGTATGGACAATTTTTTTATGAATTAAAAATTTCTTTTACGAAGTATCCAGTATTCCTATCCATATTTTAAGGAAAAACCATCCGGTTTTTTGAAGTGACCCATGCTGCAGTTATAAAGAAACCTTTGGATGAACATAGGGCCTAGACCAATGGTGAGTTCATTACCATATGCCCTTTTGATGCTGGTTTTTAAACTATAGGAAAAGATACCTTTATATGAGGAAACCTCACCGTACGTCGGTGAGTAAGGTATATCAAATTATCTATCATTCTCTCTAAATTATTTACAAGGTATAAGAGTTAATGGTTTGCCGACTCCAATCGTACAAGGAAAAGATACCTTTATAAGAGGAAATTCCATTGTACGGCGGTGAGTGAGGTACATCAAACAAGGAACATTTGATTGAAAACATTCCCTGATGGTTGACTGAGGAGTAACATCAGTTGAGAGATATTCGCACATTTACTCGACATTAACAGCGCTGGTGGTCGACTCCATTTTTTTCTGTTGTTCTAAATTTATTCAAGTGTTGGTACCCTTGAGAGGAGACCTCAGCTGCAGTTGTTTCTGGCGCAAAATAACATCATTCACTGAGAATTGTTTAGTATACCTTGTACCATTTTTTGGTGTTTATTTGCTGCCTTATAATGTTTGCTCATAGGGCCGGTAGACGAGCCCAAGCGAATGAAGTCTTCCAAAATGAGTATAACACTCATCTAGTAGATGATGATTTAGAAGGTTTAATGTATAAATTAGAGAAATTATTAACCAAGGAGAGTAAGATCTGGTGGGAAACCATTACATTAGAAAGATATTGTATGGATAAATTAATTCCAAGGGGACTTAGAATTAATAAAATTCCCTCATTTCAAGATGAGACACAGGATTTCAAGGATGATTGGAATAAAATCTTAGATAGTTGTTCCTATTCCCTTATGCAACTCATTATAAAAAAAAGGAGTGCTGAATTGATAAAAATTGAGGAAGAAATTGAAGTATTAAAATCATTAGCAGAACCCTTTTCAGCTTTAAAAGACTATAAAGAAATGGAAGAGTATATAGTCAGTCGAGTGGAAAAAAATGAGAGGGAAATTAAAAATAAGAAACAGAAAAAGTACCAGCGGGATAAAGAAGATTATAGAAAAAAGGAGGTTTACCATATAGAAAGTAAAAATAAAAACCCCCCAGGAGACAATATACAAGAAACCCACCCCAATAGATATATACATCCTTATAAAAAGAAGTTTTTTGATAAGAGACAGATTGGGGATCCTAAGGAACGATATAGAAAAATAAGTAGAGATGGGTTAGATCGTTGGGAGGAACCACGTTTCAGGAGGAGATATCCAGAAAGGCCACATAATAGCTCAGACCTCCCTAGAAAAGGTGAGTTTTCCCGGGACAAAAAAGAGTCATATAGGAGGAATGATAGAGATAGAGATGAGAATCTAAGAGAGGATCATTGGAGAAAATCATACCCTGACAATCCATCCCCGTATCTGACACAACACAATAGATTTCAACCATTGGATTCCCAAGAAGTTTTTTTAGAACAAAGGATTCCCAAGCATCCAAGGAAGATGTAGGGAAAGGTCCTACTAAAAGAGGAACTAGAGGAGGTAGGAAAAAGAACAAAAAACCCAAAAAAACCATACCAGAGAAAGCCACTTTGGATGATATACCCAAAGGGGAAGAATTAGGTAAAACAAAAATTTTTAATTTAAGTAGCTATAGCCTTACTAAACATGAAGAAAGCGTGTTGGAGAGAGGTTTAAAATTCGCCCCCTCAAATAAGACGGATGAGTTTAGTATATTTGTAGATATCGAAAGGTTTATCAGAAGAGTCACTTTGAAGAGATTCTTTGAAGAGAACCCAAGTGGCTCAAATGATAAGGTGGTAGGGACTAAATTCAAAAGGAAATCACATTTTTTTCCAAGGCATAAAAAGGGATGTTTTATAGAGTCATTTGAACGACTAGTAAAAGAAGATTTGGAGAACACGAAATTTAAACCGAATAGGAATGTAAATTTGACCAAAGAAGAGAGATTGGCCCTTAAAAGCTTAAAAGATAATAAGGAGATAGTCATCAAACCGGCAGATAAGGGGGGAGGGGTGATAATTATGGATTTGGATTATTATAATGAAGAAATCCTTAGGCAATTAATGGATAAAAAAACGTACAGAAAATTAAGAGGAAATCCAAGTGTTGGGATTTTGAAAAAATTAGATGTGTTTTTAGCATTGTACACTTCAAATCGCATAATTACAGAGGAGGAATCTCTATTTATTCATATAGATAATCCATCTTTACCTGCTCTATATATTTTACCAAAAATACATAAAGATAATAAGAAACCCCCAGGACGTCCCATTGTAGCCGGAACAAATTCCTGTTTGTCCAATCTATCCTTCTTTATAGACAGTTTCCTACAACCCCTAGTGAAAGTCATTCCATCTTATGTAAAAGATACTATAGAGGTGATAAACAAACTAGAGGAGATTGAGTGGGATCCAAGTTATTTACTTATAACAGCAGACGTAACATCCCTCTACACAGTGATTAATCATGAACAGGGCTTGGAATCCACTCGTTTCTTTTTGGATAAAACAGAGATGTTAGAGGAGAAGAAACATTTTATTATAGAGGGGATATCATTAATCCTGCATAATAATTTCTTTTGGTTTAAGGACAGTTTTTATCTGCAATTAACAGGAACTGCCATGGGCACCAGGCTGGCGCCGAGTTATGCCAACCTATTTATGGGCCACTGGGAAGAAAACCAGGTGTGGACGGGGCATGACTTTGGCGCCAGCCTGGTGTCATGGCATCGTTATATAGACGATATATTATTTATATGGAGGGGAGATCAGTCATCCTTGGATTCCTTTTGCACATATTTGAATAGTAACAATAGGAATATCCATCTTACTTTCAATATTAGTGATTCTAATGTGAATTTTTTGGATCTGAATATTTATATAGAGGGAGGTAAATTAAAAACACGAAACTATGTTAAACCCACCGACTGCAACTCCTACATTACATCCACCAGTAACCATCACACAAATTGGCTGAAAAGCATTCCTATCAGCCAATTTCAAAGGATCCGGAGGAATTGCACAGAGATAACTGAATATGAAAGTCAGGCAGGTGTTTTGGAACAACAGTTCCGTGCTAAAGGATATAGAGAAGATATGATTAGTGAAGCCTCAAAGAGAGCCCTAAATATGGATAGACCTACTGCCCTTAAAGATACAAATAAGAAGAGTAATGTGAAATATAGGAATGGGGACACACCGTTTATCTCTAATTATACCAGTCAACACAAACAGGTGGAAAAAATAATAGCTAAACATTGGGGGATTTTAAAACATGACCCATTGTTGAAGAAACATGTTTCAGAGGTTCCGAAATTTGTATATAGAAAAGCACGCAACCTCAAAGATCTAGTGGTTAGAAGTATAGTTTCTGTTCCAAAACCTCTATCTGTTAATTCCTCCAAGGGTTTTTACAGATGCGGCACGTGTATTATGTGCCGAACATGTAAGAGCCACAACAGTAAAATCACTGAGTATAAGTCATGTCAAACAAATAAGGTTTATGAGATCAGAGATTTTGTCACCTGTAATTCCAAATATTGTGTATATCTGTTGGAATGTTCTTGTAACGCTCAATATGTTGGCAGAACTTCACGCATGTTAAAGACACGATTAGCGGAACACGTAAGAAATATAAAGAAAGGGTTGGAAACCCACAATGTGTCCATGCATTTTAAGAACCAACATCAGTGTAATATTAATAACTTGGTCAGTTTTTGTGGTATAAAAACTGTAAAAACCAGTTGGAGGACGGATGATAGAGATATTAAGTTAGCACAATTGGAAATGAGAACTATATACGATTTAAAAACCCTTTCCCCAAGAGGTCTCAATGCTGACTTTGAGACAAAATGGTTCTTATAATAAAAAGGATAATAATATATATATTGGATAGATATATGTACAGGTATATATACATAAGAATGTGTTTTGCAGATATATACGTGTTGTACATCACGAATGTTAAATACGGATGTAATACTAAATGAAAATATTCTTCTTTTTTCTCTTGTTTGGTTGCAATGCGCTATGAGCACTTAAATGTTCTATGTCCAAGATTGTCCCGATCTGCGTTCCACTGAGAAGAGAATATGACTACCTACTTCCTATTTGCGTTCCACGAGAAAGCGGAAGTCAGCGGTGCTTACTTCCGGTCGACGGCAATACGTTTGACGTCATGACGTGACCCGCCGCGAACAGCGGAAACAAAGTATACATAAAAAGGACTGAGAGGATTTTTTCTAACTATGCTCCCGTTTCCGGATTCACATGGAACACAAGCTGTCTCCTAGACAACCGGTTGGCGCCCGTTTTACACCAATCATCGACATGGGATGTCGAGGAGAACTCTGGGAAGGGATATATGATTGGGTAGTTTGTGGAAACACAGGCCAGATCTAAAATGTGGAATGGAGTCCAATGTTAAACATACAAAGAAAATATTTATCTAATCCGTATCTTTGTTACATTGTGATTAAGAGTATTTTAGATTTATAGATATTAATCTTGGTTTTTACATATATCTTTTTGAAGAGAGATGTAAATTTATTAATTTTGAATGGCATGTTATGTAATTAATGTGAGGAATATCGTTACAAAGATGATTTTATTGTATGGATAGGAATGCTGCACAGTGATTGGGTAGAAATCACATGGTTAGTTTTATTTGGTATAAATATGTGTACCAGGCTTACACACTCTACACCCTGAGGAAGGAAACATTTCCGAAACGCGTTGGTGATATGAACTACAGGGAGGAAACATCCCCATCCACATAAGGAGTAAGATCTGTTTTTCTCAAGATTAACCTTTTTTCCCCCCTTTTTTGTGCTGCC
>NC_086451.1:155812232-155814732 GCF_028390025.1 Pseudophryne corroboree | reverse complement strand
GGTGATGATGTCATAATAGTGATGATATCACAATGTTGAAGATATCATGATGATGATGATGATGATGATGATGATGATGATGATGATGATGATGTCATAATGATAATGTTGTCACAAAAGTGAGAATGTCATAATGGTTTTCATGTCATAATGGTGATGATGCCATAATAGTGATGATATCACAATGTTGAAGATATCATGATGATGATGATGATGATGATGATGATGATGATAATGATGTCATAATGTTAATGTTGTCACAAAAGTGATAATGTCATAATGGTGTTCATGTCTTAATGTTGATGATGTCATAATAGTGATGATGTCACAATGGTGAAGATATCATGATGATGATGATGATGATGATGATGATGATGATGATGATGATGATGATGATGATGATGTCATAATGATTATGTCACAAAAGTGATAATGTCATAATGGTTTTCATGTCATAATGTTAATGTTGTCACAATAGTTATCATGTCATAATGTTGTTCATGTCTTAATGTTGATGATGTCATAATAGTGATGATGTCACAATGATGATGATGATGATGATGAGGAGGATGATGATGATGATGATGATGATGATGATGATGTAATAATGTTAATGTTGTCACAATAGTTATAATGTCATAATGGTGTGCATGTCTTAATGTTGATGATGTCATAATAGTGATGATGTCACGATGATGATGATGATGATGATGATGATGATGTAATAATGTTAATGTTGTCACAATAGTTATAATGTCATTATGGTGTGCATGTCTTAATTTTGATGATGTTATAATAGTGATGATGTCAAAATAGTGAAGATATCATGATGATGATGATGATGATGATGATGATTATGATGAGGTCATAATGATAATGTTGTCACAATAGTGATAATGTCATAATGGTGTTCATGTATTAATGTTGATGATGTCATAATAGCGATGATGTCACAATGGTGAAGATATCATGATGATGATGATGATGATGATGATGATGATGATGATGATGTCATAATGATAATGTTGTCACAAAAGTGAGAATGTCATAATGGTTTTCATGTCATAATAGCGATGATGTCATAATAGCGATGATATCACAATGTTGAATATGTCATGATGATGATGATGATGATGTCATAATAGTGATGATGTCACAATGGTGAAGATATCATGATGATGCTGACGATGATGATGTCATAATGATAATGTTGTCACAATAGTGATAATGTCATAATGGTTTTCATGTCATAATGGTGATGATGTCATAATAGTGATGATATCACAATGTTGAAGATAGCATGATGATGATGATGATGATGATGATGATGATGATGATGTCATAAAGTTAATATTGTCACAATAGTGATAATGTCATAATGGTGTTCATGTCTTAATGTTAATGATGTCATAATAGTGATGATGTCACAATGGAGAAGATATCATAATGATGATGATGATGATGATGATGATGATGACGATGATGATGATGATGATAATGTTGTCACAAAAGTGAGAATGTCATAATGGTTTTCATGTCATAATGGTGATGATGTCATAATAGTGATGATATCACAATGTTGAAGATATCATGATGATGATGATGATGATGATGTCATAATGTTAATGTTGTCACAATAGGGATAATGTCATAATGGTGTTCATGTCTTAATGTTGATGATGTCATAATAGTGATGATGTCACAATGGAGAAAATATCTTAATGATGATGATGATGATGATGATGATGATGTCATAATGATAATGTTGTCACAAAAGTGAGAATGTCATAATGGTTTTCATGTCATAATAGCGATGATGTCATAATAGCGATGATATCACAATGTTGAATATGTCATGATGATGATGATGATGATGTCATAATAGTGATGATGTCACAATGGTGAAGATATCATGATGATGCTGACGATGATGATGATGTCATAATGATAATGTTGTCACAATAGTGATAATGTCATAATGGTTTTCATGTCATAATGGTGATGATGTCATAATAGTGATGATATCACAATGTTGAAGATAGCATGATGATGATGATGATGATGATGATGATGATGATGATGATGATGTCATAAAGTTAATGTTGTCACAATAGTGATAATGTCATAATGGTGTTCATGTCTTAATGTTAATGATGTCATAATAGTGATGATGTCACAATGGAGAAGATATCATAATGATGATGATGATGATGATGATGATGATGATGATGATGATGACGATGATGATGATGATGATGATGATAATGTTGTCACAAAAGTGAGAATGTCATAATGGTTTTCATGTCATAATGGTGATGATGTCATAATAGTGATGATATCACAATGTTGAAGATATCATGATGATGATGATGATGATGATGTCATAATGTTAATGTTGTCACAATAGGGATAATGTCATAATGGTGTTCATGTCTTAATGTTGATGATGTCATAATAGTGATGATGTCACAATGGAGAAAATATCTTAATGATGATGATG
>NC_086451.1:155719732-155724732 GCF_028390025.1 Pseudophryne corroboree | reverse complement strand
AAAGTGATATTGTCATAATGGTTTTCATGTCATAATAGCGATGATGTCATAATAGCGATGATATCACAATGTTGAAGATATCATGATGATGATAATGATGATGATGATGATGATGATGTAATAATGTTAATGTTGTCACAATAGTTATAATGTCATAATGGTGTGCATGTCTTAATGTTGATGATGTCATAATAGTGATGATGTCACAATAGTGAAGATATCATAATGATGATGATGATGATGATGATGATGATGATGATGATGATGTCATAATGATAATGTTGTCAAAAAAGTGATGTTGTCATAATGGTTTTCATGTCATAATAGCGATGATGTCATAATAGCAATGATATCACAATGTTGAATATATCATGATGATGATGATGATGTCATAATGTTAATGTTGTCACAATAGTGATAATGTCATAATGGTGTTCATGTCTTAATGTTGATGATGTCATAATTTTGATGATGTCACATTGGTGAAGATATCCTAATTGTGATGATGATGATGATGATGATGATGATGATGATGATGATGATGATGAGGATGACTATGATGTCATAATGATAATGTCACAATAAAGATAATGTTATAATGGTTTTCATGTCATAATGGTGATGATGTCATAATAGTGATGATATCACAATGTTGAAGATATCATGATGATGATGATGATGATGATGATGATGATGATGATGATGATGATAATGTCATAATGTTAATGGTGTCACAATAGTGATAATGTCATAATGGTGTTCATGTCTTAATGTTGATGATGTCATAATAGTGATGATGTCACAATGGTGAAGATATAATGATGATGATGATGATGATGATGATGATGTAATAATGATAATGTCACAAAAGTGATAATGTCATAATAGTTTTCTTGTCATAATGGTGATGATGTCATAATAGCGATGATATCACAATGTTGAATATATCATGATGATGATGATGATGATGATGATGATGATGATGATGATGATGATAATGATGATGTCATAATGTTAATGTTGTCACAATAGTGATAATGTCATAATGGTGTTCATGTCTTAATGTTGATGATGTCATAATAGTGACGATGTCACAATGGTGAAGATATCATAATGATCATGATGATGATGATGTCATAATGTTAATGTTGTCACAATAGTGATAATGTCATAATGGTGTGCATGTCTTAATGTTGATGATGTCATAATAGTGATGATGTCACAATAGTGAAGATATCATAATGATGATGATTATGATGATGATGATGTTGATGTCATAATGATAATGTTGTCACAAAAGTGATAATGTCATAATGGTTTTCATGTCATAATGGTTATGATGCCATAATAGTGATGATATCACAATGTTGAAGATATCATGATGATGATGATGATGGTGATGATGATGATGATGATGATGATGATGACGACGTCATAATGATAATGTTGTCACAATAGTGATAATGTCATAATGGGGTTCATGTATTAATGTTGATGATGTCATAATAGTGATGATGTCACAATGGTGAAGATATCATAATGATGATGGTGATGATGAAGATGATGATGATGATGATGTCATAATGATAATGTTGTCACAAAAGTGATAATGTCATAATTATTTTCATGTCATAATAGCGATGATGTCATAATAGCGATGATATCACAATGTTGAATATATGATGATGATGATGATTATGATGAAGATGATAATGATGATGATGATGTCATAATGTTAATGTTGTCACAATAGTGATAATGTCATAATGGTGTTCATGTCTTAATGTTGATGATGTCATAATAGTGATGATGTCACAATGTTGAAGATATCCTAATTGTGATGATGATGATGATGATGATGATGAGGATGACTATGATGTCATACTGATAATGTCACAATAAAGATAATGTCATAATTGTTTTCATGTCATAATGGTGATGATGTCATAATAGTGATGATATCACAATGTTGAAGATATCATGATGATGATGATGATGATGATAATGATGATGATGTTGATGATGATGTCATAATGTTAATGGTGTCACAATAGTGATAATGTCATAATGGTGTTCATGTCTTAATGTTGATGATGTCATAATAATGATGATGTCACAATGGTGAAGACATAAAGATGATGATGATGATGATGATGATGATGATGATGTCATAATGTTAATGTTGTCACAATAGTTATAATGTCATAATGGTGTGCATGTCTTAATGTTGATTATGTCATAATAGTGATGATGTCACAATGATGATGATGATAATGATGATGATGATGATGATGATGATGATGATAATGATGATGTAATAATGTTAATGTTGTCACAATAGTTATAATGTCATAATGGTGTGCATGTCTTAATGTTGATGATGTCATAATAGTGATGATGTCACAATAGTGAAGATATCATAATGATGATGATGATGATGATGATGATGAAGATGATGATGTCATAATGATAATGTTGTCAAAAAAGTGATATTGTCATAATGGTTTTCATGTCATAATAGCGATGATGTCATAATAGCGATGATATCACAATGTTGAAGATATCATGATGATGATAATGATGATGATGATGATGATGATGTAATAATGTTAATGTTGTCACAATAGTTATAATGTCATAATGGTGTGCATGTCTTAATGTTGATGATGTCATAATAGTGATGATGTCACAATAGTGAAGATATCATAATGATGATGATGATGATGATGATGATGATGATGATGATGATGATGATGATGTCATAATGATAATGTTGTCAAAAAAGTGATGTTGTCATAATGGTTTTCATGTCATAATAGCGATGATGTCATAATAGCAATGATATCACAATGTTGAATATATCATGATGATGATGATGATGTCATAATGTTAATGTTGTCACAATAGTGATAATGTCATAATGGTGTTCATGTCTTAATGTTGATGATGTCATAATTTTGATGATGTCACATTGGTGAAGATATCCTAATTGTGATGATGATGATGATGATGATGATGATGATGATGATGATGATGAGGATGACTATGATGTCATAATGATAATGTCACAATAAAGATAATGTTATAATGGTTTTCATGTCATAATGGTGATGATGTCATAATAGTGATGATATCACAATGTTGAAGATATCATGATGATGATGATGATGATGATGATGATGATGATGATGATGATGATAATGTCATAATGTTAATGGTGTCACAATAGTGATAATGTCATAATGGTGTTCATGTCTTAATGTTGATGATGTCATAATAGTGATGATGTCACAATGGTGAAGATATAATGATGATGATGATGATGATGATGATGTAATAATGATAATGTCACAAAAGTGATAATGTCATAATAGTTTTCTTGTCATAATGGTGATGATGTCATAATAGCGATGATATCACAATGTTGAATATATCATGATGATGATGATGATGATGATGATGATGATGATGATGATGATAATGATGATGTCATAATGTTAATGTTGTCACAATAGTGATAATGTCATAATGGTGTTCATGTCTTAATGTTGATGATGTCATAATAGTGACGATGTCACAATGGTGAAGATATCATAATGATCATGATGATGATGATGTCATAATGTTAATGTTGTCACAATAGTGATAATGTCATAATGGTGTGCATGTCTTAATGTTGATGATGTCATAATAGTGATGATGTCACAATAGTGAAGATATCATAATGATGATGATTATGATGATGATGATGTTGATGTCATAATGATAATGTTGTCACAAAAGTGATAATGTCATAATGGTTTTCATGTCATAATGGTTATGATGCCATAATAGTGATGATATCACAATGTTGAAGATATCATGATGATGATGATGATGGTGATGATGATGATGATGATGATGATGATGACGACGTCATAATGATAATGTTGTCACAATAGTGATAATGTCATAATGGGGTTCATGTATTAATGTTGATGATGTCATAATAGTGATGATGTCACAATGGTGAAGATATCATAATGATGATGGTGATGATGAAGATGATGATGATGATGATGTCATAATGATAATGTTGTCACAAAAGTGATAATGTCATAATTATTTTCATGTCATAATAGCGATGATGTCATAATAGCGATGATATCACAATGTTGAATATATGATGATGATGATGATTATGATGAAGATGATAATGATGATGATGATGTCATAATGTTAATGTTGTCACAATAGTGATAATGTCATAATGGTGTTCATGTCTTAATGTTGATGATGTCATAATAGTGATGATGTCACAATGGTGAAGATATCCTAATTGTGATGATGATGATGATGATGATGATGATGATGATGATGAGGATGACTATGATGTCATACTGATAATGTCACAATAAAGATAATGTCATAATTGTTTTCATGTCATAATGGTGATGATGTCATAATAGTGATGATATCACAATGTTGAAGATATCATGATGATGATGATGATGATGATGATGATAATGATGATGATGTTGATGATGATGTCATAATGTTAATGGTGTCACAATAGTGATAATGTCATAATGGTGTTCATGTCTTAATGTTGATGATGTCATAATAATGATGATGTCACAATGGTGAAGACATAAAGATGATGATGATGATGATGAAGATGATGATGATGATGATGATGTCATAATGTTAATGTTGTCACAATAGTTATAATGTCATAATGGTGTGCATGTCTTAATGTTGATTATGTCATAATAGTGATGATGTCACAATGATGATGATGATAATAATGATGATGATGATGATGATGATGATAATGATGATGTAATAATGTTAATGTTGTCACAATAGTTATAATGTCATAATGGTGTGCATGTCTTAATGTTGATGATGTCATAATAGTGATGATGTCACAATAGTGAAGATATCATAATGATGATGATGATGATGATGATGATGATGATGATGATGATGTCATAATGATAATGTTGTCAAAAAAGTGA
>NC_086451.1:155699732-155702232 GCF_028390025.1 Pseudophryne corroboree | reverse complement strand
ATGTCATAATGGTGTGCATGTCTTAATGTTGATGATGTCATAATAGTGATGATGTCACAATAGTGAAGATATCATAATATGATGATGATGATGATGATGATGATGATGATGTCATAATGATAATGTTTGTCAAAAAAGTGATATTGTCATAATGGTTTTCATGTCAATAATAGCGATGATGTCATAAAGCGATGATATCACAATGTTGAAGATATCATGATGATGATAATGATGATGATGATGGTGATGATGATGTAATAATGTTAATGTTGTCACAATAGTTATAATGTCATAATGGTGTGCATGTCTTAATGTTGATGATGTCATAATAGTGATGATGTCACAATAGTGAAGATATCATAATGATGATGATGATGATGATGATGATGATGATGATGATGTCATAATGATAATGTTGTCAAAAAAGTGATGTTGTCATAATGGTTTTCAATGTCATAATAGCGATGATGTCATAATAGCGATGATATCACAATGTTGATATATCATGATGATGATGATGATGATGTTGATGATGATGTCATAATGTTAATGTTGTCACAATAGTGATAATGTCATAATGGTGTTCATGTCTTAATGTTGATGATGTCAAATATTTTGATTATGTCACAATGGTGAAGATATCCTAATTGTGATGATGATGATGATGATGATGATGAGGATGACTATGATGTCATAATGATAATGTCACAATAAAGATAATGTTATAATGGTTTTCATGTCATAATGGTGATGATGTCATAATAGTGATGATATCACAATGTTGAAGATATGATGATGATGATGATGATGATGATGATGATGATGTTGATGATAATGTCATAATGTTAATGGTGTCACAATAGTGATAATGTCATAATGGTGTTCATGTCTTAATGTTGATGATGTCATAATAGTGATGATGTCACAATGGTGAAGATATCATAATGATGATGATGATGATGATGATGATGATGATGATGATGATGATGTAATAATGATAATGTCCACAAAAGTGATAATGTCATAATAGTTTTCTTGTCATAATGGTGATGATGTCATAATAGCGATGATATCACAATGTTGAATATATCATGATGATGATGATGATGATGATGATGATGAATGATATTGATGATGTCATAATGTTAATGTTGTCACAATAGTGATAATGTCATAATGGTGTTCATGTCTTAATGTTGATGATGTCATAATAGTGACGATGTCACAATGGTGAAGATATCATAATGATGATGATGATGATGATTATGATGATGATGATGTTGATGTCATAATGATAATGTTGTCACAAAAGTGATAATGTCATAATGGTTTTCATGTCATAATGGTTATGATGCCATAATAGTGATGATATCACAATGTTGAAGATATCATGATGATGATGATGATGATGGTGATGATGATGATGATGATGATGATGATGATGATGATGATGACGACGTCATAATGATAATGTTGTCACAATAGTGATAATGTCATAATGGGGTTCATGTATTAATGTTGATGATGTCATAATAGTGATGATGTCACAATGGTGAAGATATCATAATGATGATGGTGATGATGAAGATGATGATGATGTCATAATGATAATGTTGTCACAAAAGTGATAATGTCATAATTATTTTCATGTCATAATAGCGATGATGTCATAATAGCGATGATATCACAATGTTGAATATATGATGATGATGATGATTATTGATGAAGATGATAATGATGATGATGATGATGTCATAATGTTAATGTTGTCACAATAGTGATAATGTCATAATGGTGTTCATGTCTTAATGTTGATGATGTCATAATAGTGATGATGTCACAATGGTGAAGATATCCTAATTGTGATGATGATGATGATGATGATGATGATGATGAGGATGACTATGATGTCATACTGATAATGTCACAATAAAGATAATGTCATAATTGTTTTCAAGTCATAATGGTGATGATGTCATAATAGTGATGATATCACAATGTTGAAGATATCATGATGATGATGATGATGATAATGATGATGATGTTGATGATGATGTCATAATGTTAATGGTGTCACCAATAGTGATAATGTCATAATGGTGTTCATGTCTTAGTGTTGATGATGTCATAATAATGATGATGTCACAATGGTGAAGACATAAAGATGATGATGATGATGATGATGATGATGATGATGATGATGATGATGTAATAATGTTAATGTTGTCACAATAGTGATAATGTCATTATGGTTTTCATGTCATAATGGTGATGATTGTCATAATAGTGATGATGTCACAATGGTGAAGATATCATAATTATGATGATGATGATGATGATGTCATAATGATAATGTCACAATAATGATAATGTCATAATGGTTTTCATGTCAGGAATGGTGATGATGTCATATTAGTGATTATATCACAATGTTGAAGATATGATGATGATGATGATGTAAATGTTTTCACAAAAGTGATAATGTCATAATGGTGTTCAT
>NC_086451.1:155634732-155637232 GCF_028390025.1 Pseudophryne corroboree | reverse complement strand
TATGATGCCATAATAGTGATGATATCACAATGTTGAAGATATCATGATGATGATGATGATGATGATGATGGTGATGATGATGATGATGATGATGATGATGATGATGACGACGTCATAATGATAATGTTGTCACAATAGTGATAATGTCATAATGGGGTTCATGTATTAATGTTGATGATGTCATAATAGTGATGATGTCACAATGGTGAAGATATCATAATGATGATGGTGATGATGAAGATGATGATGATGATGATGATGATGTCATAATGATAATGTTGTCACAAAAGTGATAATGTCATAATTATTTTCATGTCATAATAGCGATGATGTCATAATAGCGATGATATCACAATGTTGAATATATGATGATGATGATGATTATGATGAAGATGATAATGATGATGATGATGTCATAATGTTAATGTTGTCACAATAGTGATAATGTCATAATGGTGTTCATGTCTTAATGTTGATGATGTCATAATAGTGATGATGTCACAATGGTGAAGATATCCTAATTGTGATGATGATGATGATGATGATGATGATGATGATGAGGATGACTATGATGTCATACTGATAATGTCACAATAAAGATAATGTCATAATTGTTTTCATGTCATAATGGTGATGATGTCATAATAGTAATGATATCACAATGTTGAAGATATCATGATGATGATGATGATGATAATGATGATGATGTTGATGATGATGTCATAATGTTAATGGTGTCACAATAGTGATAATGTCATAATGGTGTTCATGTCTTAATGTTGATGATGTCATAATAATGATGATGTCACAATGGTGAAGACATAAAGATGATGATGATGATGATGATGATGATGATGTAATAATGTTAATGTTGTCACAATAGTGATAATGTCATTATGGTTTTCATGTCATAATGGTGATGATGTCATAATAGTGATGATGTCACAATGGTGAAGATATCATAATTATGATGATGATGATGATGATGATGTCATAATGATAATGTCACAATAATGATAATGTCATAATGGTTTTCATGTCAGAATGGTGATGATGTCATATTAGTGATTATATCACAATGTTGAAGATATGATGATGATGATGATGATGATGATGATGTAAATGTTTTCACAAAAGTGATAATGTCATAATGGTGTTCATGTCTTAATGTTGATGATGTCATAATAGTGATGATGTCACAATGGTGAAGATATCATGATGATGATGATGATGATGATGATGATGATGATGATGTCATAATGTTAATGTTGTTACAATAGTGATAATGTCATAATGGTGTTCATGTTGATGATGTCATAATAGTGATGATGTCACAATGGTGAAGATATCATAATGATGATGATGATGATGATGATGATGATGATGATGTCATAATGTTAATGTTGTTACAATAGTGATAATGTCATAATGGTGTTCATGTTGATGATGTCATAATAGTGATGATGTCACAATGGTGAAGATATGATGATGATGATGATGATGATGATGATGATGACGACGATGATGTAATAATGTTAATGTTGTCACAATAGTTATAATGTCATAATGGTGTGCATGTCTTAATGTTGATGATGTCATAATAGTGATGATTTCACAATGATGATGATGATAATAATGATGATGATGATGATGTAATAATGTTAATGTTGTCACAATAGTTATAATGTCATAATGGTGTGCATGTTTTAATGTGGATGATGTCACAATAGTGAAGATATCATAATGATGATGATTATGATGATGATGATGATGATGATGATGTCATAATGATAATGTTGTCACAAAAGTGATAATGTCATAATGGTGTTCATGTATTAATGTTGATGATGTCATAAAAGTGATGATGTCACAATGGTGAAGATATCATGATGATGATGATGATGATGATGATGATGATGATGATGATGATGTCATAATGATAATGTTGTCACAAAAGTGATTGGGTCATAATGGTTTTCATGTCATAATAGCGATGATGTCATAATAGCGATGATATCACAATGTTGAATATATCATGATGATGATGATGATGATGATGATGATGATGTCATAATGTTAATGTTGTTACAATAGTGATAATGTCATAATGGTGTTCATGTCTTAATGTTGATGATGTCATCATTTTGATGATGTCACAATGGTGAAGATATCGTAATTGTGATGATGATGATGATGATGATGATGATGATGATGATGATGATGATGAGGATGAGGATGACTATGATGTCATAATGATAATGTCACAATAAAGATAATGTCATAATGGTTTTCATGTCATAATGGTGATGAAGTCATAATAGTGATTATATCACAATGTTGAAGATATAATGATGATGATGATGATGATGATAATGATGATGATGATAATGATGATGATGATGATGATGATGATGTCATAATGTTAATGGTGTCACAATCGTGATAATGTCATAATGGTGTTCATGTCTTAATGTTGATGATGTCATAATAGTGATGATGT
>NC_086451.1:155497232-155499732 GCF_028390025.1 Pseudophryne corroboree | reverse complement strand
GTCTTAATGTTGATGATGTCATAATAGTGATGATGTCACAATGGTGAAGATATCCTAATTGTGATGATGATGATGATGTTGATGACGATGATGATGATGAGGATGACTATGATGTCATAATGATAATGTCACAATAAAGATAATGTCATAATGGTTTTCATGTCATAATGGTGATGATGTCATAATAGTGATGATATCACAATGTTGAAGATATTATAATGATGATGATAATGATGATGATGATGATGATGATGATGATGACGATAATGATGTCATAATGATAATGTCACAATAATGATAATGTCATAATGGTTTTCATGTCAGAATGGTGATGATGTCATATTAGTGATTATATCACAATGTTGAAGATATGATGATGATGATGATGATGATGATGATGATGATGATGATGATGATGATGTCATAATGTTAATGGTGTCACAATAGTGATAATGTCATAATGGTTTTCATGTCATAATGGTGATGATGTCATAATAGTGATGATGTCACAATGGTGAAGATATCATAATGATGATGATGATGATGATGATGATGATGATGATAATGATGTGATAATGATAATGTCACAATAATGATAATGTCATAATGGTTTTCATGTCAGAATGGTGATGATGTCATATTAGTGATTATATCACAATGTTGAAGATATGATGATGATGATGATGATGATGATGATGATGATGATGATGATGATGAGGTCATAATGTTAATGTTGTCACAATAGTGATAATGTCATAATGGTGTTCATGTCTTAATGTTGATGATGTCATAATAGTGATGATATCACAATGTTGAAGATATCATGATGATGATGATGATGATGATGATGATGATGTCATAATGTTAATGTTGTCACAATAGTTATAATGTCATAATGGTGTGCATGTCTTAATGTTGATGATGTCATAATAGTGATGATGTCACAATGGTGAAGATATCATAATGATGATGATGATGTCATAATGATAATGTCACAATAGTGATATTGTCATCATGGTTTTCATGTCATAATGGTGATGATGTCATAATAGTGATGATATCACAATGTTGAAGATATGATGATGACGATGATGATGATGATGATGATGATGTCATAATGTTAATGTTGTCACAATAGTGATAATGTCATAATGGTGTTCATGTATTAATGTTGATGATGTCATAATAGTGATGATGTCACAATGGTGAAGATATCATAATGATGATGATGATGATGATGATGATGATGATGATGATGATGATGATGTGATAATGATAATGTCACAATAATGATAATGTCATAATGGTTTTCATGTCAGAATGGTGATGATGTCATAATAGTGTTGATATCACAATGTTGAAGATATCATGATGATGATGATGATGATGATGATGATGATGATGATGATGATGATGATGATGAGGTCATAATGTTAATGTTGTCACAATAGTGATAATGTCATAATGGTGTTCATGTCTTAATGTTGATGATGTCATAATAGTGATGATATCACAATGTTGAAGATATCATGATGATGATGATGATGATGATGATGTCATAATGTTAATGTTGTCACAATAGTTATAATGTCATAATGGTGTGCATGTCTTAATGTTGATGATGTCATAATAGTGATGATATCACAATGTTGAAGATAGCATGATGATGATGATGATGTCATAATGTTAATGTTGTCACAATAGTGATAATGTTATAATGGTGTTCATGTCTTAATGTTGATGATGTCATAATAGTGATGATGTCACAATGGTGAAGATATCCTGATTGTGATGATGATGATGATGATGATGATGATGATGATGATGATGACGATGAGGATGACTATGATGTCATAATGATAATGTCACAATAAAGATAATGTCATAATGGTTTTCATGTCATAATGGTGATGATGTCATAATAGTGATGATATCACAATGTTGAAGATATCATAATGATGATGATAATGATGATGATGTTGATGATGATGTCATAATGTTAATGGTGTCACAATAGTGATAATGTCATAATGGTGTTCATGTCTTAATGTTGATGATGTCCTAATAGTGATGATGTCACAATGGTGAAGATATCCTAATTGTGATGATGATGATGATGATGACGATGATGATGATGAGGATGACTATGATGTCATAATGATAATGTCACAATAAAGATAATGTCATAATGGTTTTCATGTCATAATGGTGATGATGTCATAATAGTGATGATATCACAATGTTGAAGATATCATAATGATGATGATAATGATGATGATGATGATGATGATGATGATAATGATGTCATAATGATAATGTCACAATAATGATAATGTCATAATGGTTTTCATGTCAGAATGGTGATGATGTCATATTAGTGATTATATCACAATGTTGAAGATATGATGATGATGATGATGATGATGATGATGATGATGATGATGATGATGATGTCATAATGTTAATGGTGTCACAATAGTGATAATGTCATAATGGTTTT
>NC_086451.1:155414732-155417232 GCF_028390025.1 Pseudophryne corroboree | reverse complement strand
ATGATGATGATAATGATGATGATGTTGATGATGATGTCATAATGTTAATGGTGTCACAATAGTGATAATGTCATAATGGTGTTCATGTCTTAATGTTGATGATGTCATAATAATGATGATGTCACAATGGTGAAGACATAAAGATGATGATGATGATGATGATGATGATGATGATGATGATGATGATGATGTCATAATGTTAATGTTGTCACAATAGTTATAATGTCATAATGGTGTGCATGTCTTAATGTTGATTATGTCATAATAGTGATGATGTTACAATGATGATGATGATAATGATGATGATGATGATGATGATGATGATGATGATGATGTAATAATGTTAATGTTGTCACAATAGTTATAATGTCATAATGGTGTGCATGTCTTAATGTTGATGATGTCATAATAGTGATGATGTCACAATAGTGAAGATATCATAATGATGATGATGATGATGATGATGATGATGATGATGATGATGTCATAATGATAATGTTGTCAAAAAAGATATATTGTCATAATGGTTTTCATGTCATAATAGCGATGATGTCATAATAGCGATGATATCACAATGTTGAAGATATCATGATGATGATAATGATGATGATGATGATGATGATGATGTAATAATGTTAATGTTGTCACAATAGTTATAATGTCATAATGGTGTGCATGTCTTAATGTTGATGATGTCATAATAGTGATGATGTCACAATAGTGAAGATATCATAATGATGATGATGATGATGATGATGATGATGTCATAATGATAATGTTGTCAAAAAAGTGATGTTGTCATAATGGTTTTCATGTCATAATAGCGATGATGTCATAATAGCGATGATATCACAATGTTGAATATATCATGATGATGATGATGATGATGATGATAATGATGATGTCATAATGTTAATGTTGTCACAATAGTGATAATGTCATAATGGTGTTCATGTCTTAATGTTGATGATGTCATAATAGTGACGATGTCACAATGGTGAAGATATCATAATGATGATGATGATGATGATGATGATGTCATAATGTTAATGTTGTCACAATAGTGATAATGTCATAATGGTGTGCATGTCTTAATGTTGATGATGTCATAATAGTGATGATGTCACAATAGTGAAGATATCATAATGATGATGATTATGATGATGATGTTGATGTCATAATGATAATGTTGTCACAAAAGTGATAATGTCATAATGGTTTTCATGTCATAATGGTTATGATGCCATAATAGTGATGATATCACAATGTTGAAGATATCATGATGATGATGATGATGGTGATGATGATGATGATGATGATGATGATGATGATGACGACGTCATAATGATAATGTTGTCACAATAGTGATAATGTCATAATGGGGTTCATGTATTAATGTTGATGATGTCATAATAGTGATGATGTCACAATGGTGAAGATATCATAATGATGATGGTGATGATGAAGATGATGATGATGATGATGTCATAATGATAATGTTGTCACAAAAGTGATAATGTCATAATTATTTTCATGTCATAATAGCGATGATGTCATAATAGCGATGATATCACAATGTTGAATATATGATGATGATGATGATTATGATGAAGATGATAATGATGATGATGATGATGTCATAATGTTAATGTTGTCACAATAGTGATAATGTCATAATGGTGTTCATGTCTTAATGTTGATGATGTCATAATAGTGATGATGTCACAATGGTGAAGATATCCTAATTGTGATGATGATGATGATGATGCTGATGAGGATGACTATGATGTCATACTGATAATGTCACAATAAAGATAATGTCATAATTGTTTTCATGTCATAATGGTGATGATGTCATAATAGTGATGATATCACAATGTTGAAGATATCATGATGATGATGATGATGATGATGATGAAGATAATGATGATGATGTTGATGATGATGTCATAATGTTAATGGTGTCACAATAGTGATAATGTCATAATGGTGTTCATGTCTTAATGTTGATGATGTCATAATAATGATGATGTCACAATGGTGAAGACATAAAGATGATGATGATGATGATGATGATGATGATGATGATGATGATGATGTCATAATGTTAATGTTGTCACAATAGTTATAATGTCATAATGGTGTGCATGTCTTAATGTTGATTATGTCATAATAGTGATGATGTTACAATGATGATGATGATAATGATGATGATGATGATGATGATGATGATGATGATGATGATAATGATGATGTAATAATGTTAATGTTGTCACAATAGTTATAATGTCATAATGGTGTGCATGTCTTAATGTTGATGATGTCATAATAGTGATGATGTCACAATAGTGAAGATATCATAATGATGATGATGATGATGATGATGATGATGATGATGATGTCATAATGATAATGTTGTCAAAAAAGATATATTGTCATAATGGTTTTCATGTCATAATAGCGATGATGTCATAATAGCGATGATATCACAATGTTGAAG
>NC_086451.1:155369732-155372232 GCF_028390025.1 Pseudophryne corroboree | reverse complement strand
TGTTAATGTTGTCACAATAGTGATAATGTCATAATGGTGTTCATGTCTTAATGTTGATGATGTCATAATTTTGATGATGTCACAATGGTGAAGATATCCTAATTGTGATGATGATGATGATGATGATGATGATGATGATGATGATGAGGATGACTATGTTGTCATAATGATAATGTCACAATAAAGATAATGTCTTAATGGTTTTCATGTCATAATGGTGATGATGTCATAATAGTGATGATATCACAATGTTGAAGATATCATGATGATAATGATGATGATAATGATGATGATGTTGATGATGATGTCATAATGTTAATGGTGTCACAATAGTGATAATGTCATAATGGTGTTCATGTCTTAATGTTGATGATGTCATAATAGTGATGATGTCACAATGGTGAAGATATGATGATGATGATGATGATGATGATGATGATGTCACAAAAGTGAGAATGTCATAATGGTTTTCATGTCATAATGGTGATGATGTCATAATAGTGATGATGTCACAATGGTGAAGAGATGATGATGATGATGATGATGATGATGATGATGTCATAATGTTAATGTTGTCACAATAGTGATAATGTCATAATGGTGTTCGTGTCTTAATGTTGATGATGTCATAATAGTGATGATGTCACAATGGTGAAGATATCATAATGATGATGATGATGATGATGATGATGATGATGTCATAATGATAATGTCACAAAAGTGATAATGTCATAATGGTTTTCTTGTCATAATGGTGATGATGTCATAATAGCGATGATATCACAATGTTGAATATATCATGATGATGATGATGATGATGATAATGATGATGTCATAATGTTAATGTTGTCACAATAGTGATAATGTCATAATGGTGTTCATGTCTTAATGTTGATGATGTCATAATAGTGATGATGTCACACTGGAGAAAATAGCATGATGATGATGATGATGATGATGATGATGATGATGTCATAATGTTAATGTCACAGTAGTGATAATGTAATAATGGTGTTCATGTCTTAATGGTGATGATGTCATAATAGTGATGATATATCACAATGTTGAAGATATGATGATGATGATGATGATGATGATGATGTTATAAGGTTAATGTCACAATAGTGATAATGTCATAATGGTGTTCATGTATTAATGTTGATGATGTCATAATAGTGATGATGTCACAATGGTGAAGATATCATAATGATGATGGTGATGATGATGATGATGATGTCATAATGATAATGTTGTCACAAAACTGATAATGTCATAATGGTTTTCATGTCATAATGGTGATGATGTCATAATAGCGATGATATCACAATGTTGAATATATGATGATGATGATGATGATGATGATGATGATGATGATGATGATGATGATGATGTCATAATGATAATGTCACAATAATGATAATGTCATAATGGTTTTCATGTCATAATGGTGATGATGTCATATTAGTGATTATATCACAATGTTGAAGATATGATGATGCTGATGATGATGATGATGATGATGATGATGTAATAATGTTAATGTTGTCACAATAGTTATAATGTCATAATGGTGTGCATGTCTTAATGTTGATGATGTCATAATAGTGATGATGTCACAATAGTGAAGATATCATAATGATGATTATGATGATGGTGATGATGATGATGATGATGTCATAATGATAATGTTGTCACAAAAGTGATAATGTCATAATGGTTTTCATGTCATAATGGTGATGATGTCATAATAGGTATGATATCACAATGTTCAAGATATCATGATGATGATGATGATGATGATGATGATGATGATGAGGAGGTCATAATGATAATGTTGTCACAATAGTGATAATGTCATAATGGTGTTCATGTATTAATGTTGATGATGTCATAATAGTGATGATGTCACAATGGTGAAGATATCATAATGATGATGGTGGTGATGATGATGATGATGATGATGATGATGATGATGATGATGATGATGATGATGATGTCATAATGATAATGTTGTCACAAAACTGATAATGTCATAATGGTTTTCATGTCATAATAGCATTGATGTCATAATAGCGATGATATCACAATGTTTAATATATCATGATGATGATGATGATGATGTCATTATGTTAATGTTGTCACAATAGTGATAATGTCATAATGGTGTTCATGTCTTTATGTTGATGATGTCATAATAGTGATGATATCACAATGTTAAAGATATGATGATGATGATGATGATGATGATGATGATGATGTCATAATGTTAATGTTGTCACAATATTGATAATGTCATAATGGAGTTCATGTCTTGATGTTGATGATGTCATAATAGTGATGATATCACAATGGTGAAGATATCATAATGATGATGATGATGATGATGATGATGATGATGATGTCATAATGTTAATGTTGTCACAATAGTGATAATGTCATAATGGTGTTCATGTCTTAATGTTGATGATGTCATAATAGTGATGATGGCACAATGGTGAAG